>NW_026889803.1:20002500-20217500 GCF_033153115.1 Saccostrea echinata
AAAGATACCTGCAGATAAATTTTTCAGGGTCGGCTCATATATTTTAGGGTCGGTCCGGGAACCGGAAACACACAATTTATTTATCTAGGCCTCAGAAAATGAAATGTATCCATATTGACTACAGTCTCTCAGAAAACAGTAATTTATACATTCTTGACCTCTTCTTTAGATTACTTTTCGTAAGATTTCAAATTGAAAGCCGATGGTATGAGTGCTCTCTCTATATTTTTTTTACATGATTCAATTAAAGCTGTAAAGTACAGGGGAAAAAAGTTAATTTATTCATATGCACTTGGGGGCTGGACCCCCACCTCCACCCCGCCCCCATTTTTATCTTTTTCAAATCTTGGGTCGACACACCTTTTTCCTATTTCTGTATTCTAATATGCACTACCTGATATTGATAATGTAACCCTTTTCTCTCAATAAGCTGTTTTTAAATATATCGTTTTCGACTGATACCTAAAGAGAGCTCTCTTTTTATGTATCAGTTAAAAACGATATATTTGAAAACAGCCTATTGAGACTAAAGGGTTCATTATATACCGATATCAGGTAGTGCATATTAGAATACAGAAATAGTAAAAGGTGTGTCGACCCCGATTTGAAAAAAATGGGGGTGGGGGTGGGGTAGCTCCCAAATGCCTGTGAATTTATTAATTAAATTGATATTCAATAGCGTCATAATGGATCTAGCTCAAAAAAGAGAGTTTGGAGGCTTCTTAACTGCTGTAAAAATCGAGCGCTTTTTCTGAATTGTGCAAATATTTAACAGAAAGTCCCGTCTTATTTTAAATATAGATTTATACACTGCATGTATATTTATTAATATGTATAAAGTTTACAATGAGTTCATGGTATGGCTTCGGGGCAGTTCAAGCCATTTGTTATTCTTATGTTGAATGACCTCACGGCTAAAACTCTAACCCATACATGTATTCATGAATATAATTTCTAAAATATAACAAATGTGAACGACTACTTTTGTCAAATCCGATTTGTATTATAATGACATTGAAATATGTTCAAACCCAAAGTTTGACATGCAAAATAATTTATCTTTTTGCAATTTACAAATCACATTACATGTACATATATACATACATTTACTGTGATTAGTAAACCCCCCCCCCCCCCCCCCCCAAATGACGATGTATAGCAAATTGTACGTCAATGCCTTTTCTTTTAGCAAGTCTATGCGTCTTTTCAACACATTACACAATTATTTTTTGTGACAAATTGTTAGTCCGACCTAATATGCCTTTTATTTTAGTTCCGTTTGATCAGTTTTTACACTTCATGTGAGTGGACGACCATTAGGTTGTTCTTTTCTGGATACGATCACAGATAGATCGACGCCCCCTTCCCTCTTTTCGCAGATTTATTTGTGTATTATTATGTTCCTTCACTGTAAAGGTTACCTAAGGTCAACAAAAATGAACGATTAGATGGTTCGTAAATCAGAGCTGACATTCCTTACATTAGCATCTATATATCTGACTGTTCTGACACCTGAATGACTTGATTTTATTCTCTTTATATTAGGAAAAAAACTTTTTCAATGCATCACCACATGACAAAGGACGTGGTCGTACGGTCACATCAAAATTGACCTATAATATTTGTTAGAATTTTGATATTTTGCCCATTATGAGTACCAGGATCATCAAATCTTGTCAGTCGATGCGTCTAAGGACCAGAGGGTATTTTGACCCACTGTAGGTCACAATTACCACTTTCTGAATTTTGCATTTTTTTTCATTTTCAGAAAGGTTGAATATTGTGTTAGTTGATGGATCTTGGGACTTCGGAATGTATCAACAAAAGTAGGTCGCAGTAACCTACTTTCTTGATTTTTCTTTTTTTTTTCCCTGATTATTTATTTACGACATCACAGCCAAATGTTTCAGATACATATGTATTATGAGACTTAGAATCATCAACTAAAGAGTAGTCAAACTGACATATTTTCTGAATTAAAGCTCATCATTAAAAAAACATTAAACTCTCTTTATTTTGAACACTATGGCATGTACATGTAGGGACACCAAATTGATGCATCCTTGGGCTCAGAAATTTGTCATTAATAAAGTCGACACTGTGACCTACTTCTTGTTTTTTTTCAATTTCATTTTTTTTTAAGCAAAGAGAGCTTGGATCATCAAACCGTATCAGTACTGCAGTGGCGTATATTCCTTTCTGCTGATGTGTAGGCTAGTGTGAGGCTCAAAGTGTGGGTAGGCAAGTAGCGGGTCGCTCCCTCTCGATATGGATTAGGGAGGGGGAGGGGTTCGGATGGAGCATTTTTGCGACTTCGAAGCACATATACGATTGTCATTTGACTAGTGAAAATAATACTGTAAACATATTTTCAGTTTATGTCATGTTATGTTGACTACATAACAAAAATGAGAACTCTTAACTTCTCCTTTTGCTCTGCTTAGAAAATATGGAAACTTCCTTACTGAATAATCCAAAAAAGAACAATACCTTTAATTTCCTACTAACCAAAAATATTTCCAGTAATTAATTTCATTTCCTGCACTAATCAAGGGCTCCTGTTGATATCGATAGTTTTGAAATTGTCGGATACAGACTTGATATTTTTGCATTTGCAACCAAACAAAATTAGTAGATTCTTTCAGAAAAGATTTATTATCAACTTTCTCCCCCTTTTTATCCCTAAAAATGATGTGTAGGCTACAGCCTTTTTTTTTGCCTATATGGAATATACGCCACTGCTGAGGTGGGGCATTTTTGACCTAAAAATTAGATCACATTGACCTATAATCAAAGCTCCCCCTCTCTCTTTTCACATACCCCAGTCTCTCTTGACACACTTGATGTGTTACTATAGTGTACATAACATTTACTCTTATACATGTACATGTATATACATGTAGGAACATAATACAACGTTGTACAGGTTTAGGTCTGTGAATTACTTTTATTGCCCAAAATAACAACAATGGTAGAATAGATAGAAATAAGATCATAATCAATAATCCTTAATTTAAGATCATAATCAATAATTCTTAATTATTATATTGAACATTCTTGAACAATTATAATTTGCCAAGGAAATATATGACTTGTATATCCATCGTCGGTAGCCCACGGGTGATTCACTTCGATTCTCTCTATCATCGGTTTAAGGGAGCTTTTGGACTCAAAGCGTGGGTTGCGACGATGCTATTTATCTATCCACGAGGTAAACCATTCAAATACGCAACGTATATAAGTTTTTGTCAAGAACCACCGATGGTAATTTTCGACACAACTTCTGCTCTCACATGTATTATGTGTATGCCCCCTTTACACTGTAAATAAAATCTAACTCTTAGCTATTGTTATTATAATTGGATCTAATCATATATGTTTGTTTAGAAATAATACAACGAAATGGATGCAAAAAAACCACCACATAAGCTTTGATATAATTTTAAATGATAAAAAACTGAGAAAAAAATTCCTTCTTGGTAATATATCCATAGCGACATTCTCTTCATCAAACTTGATCAATATCATTATGTAATATTCAACCTAAGTTATAAGTACAATCTTAAGGTTCCATATAAAAACGCACAGTACATAGTACGCAGCCATGATGTTTATTTTTTTAAGCAGTATTGCTTTAACCTACTTATGTAAGCTCAAAATATTTTTATTGTTTTTCTACTGTTGATCATTGAGTTTGGTCATGCGTGTTTCACCTACCATTGGTGAATCAATATCGAGCTTTTTTCAGCATAAAAAATTATACCAAATGTATGCATTGTTAGCACCTATTTAGATATATATTCTAAGCAATTCTTTCACAGCATTATCGGCAACAAGATATAATGTTGCTGTGTAAGTGGTCAATTTAGTTGTCCTGTTCTTTATTACCTACAGGCTGAATTAAAATTGTAAGTAGCTGAAAATCTAAATTTTTCCATATTTACAGTCCACTACTATGGCAACCATGACACAGAACAACAAAATTTTGTTTGTTAAATTTTGTTTCAAAAACGATCAGCAAAGTCTCTTCAAAATTGGTGACCATGAAAGATAAAATGGTTTAAATAGTTGCAGAGAATAAGTGCATTCTTATTCATGGTTGGGTGTTTTGATTGACTTTTTGAAGCCAAGGGGCTCAGGGGCAAAGTCCCCAGAAGCTCCAGTTTCAGGTCTTTTTTAAGATCAGTTTTGTGAGTTTTAGGTATAATTTTATGTACAATAAAATTAATATATAACCCCCCCCCCCCCCAAAAAAAAAAAAAAAAGATTAATTTTATTTATCTTTGTTTAATTTGGGTCACAAAAAATTCCCCTATTAAATCCATCAGTGTTCATGACCTCTGCTTAATAAGTTGTTTCTCCAAAAGGTGTGACAGGACCTCCACTCGAAACCTCGCCCCGTCTTAAAGGTAAAGACAGGAATGATATTGGGCCGTGGCACGTACATGTAGCATTCTCGAAGCTCTTTTCGAAAATAATCTCAAGGTTTTGCTGATAATTTAGTATAGAAATTTTCATTAAAGGGTTATTTCTCCCTCTCACTTTCTGTCGATTAGATAGAGGACCCCCCTCTTTCCGAAATTAAATGGATTTATCAAGTTTGGGCAGTTTTCTTTCTTTCTTTCATTTTTTTTAAACTTACTTTAATATGTAAATATGCCGTAGAAAGATAATTAATGAAAAATAAGTCGAACAGTCGTGGGGGTTTGGAGCGAAGAGAAATGCGGGGGGGGGGGGGTCCCGTCCCCCAGAATCTGTGGCAGATCTCAGGAACATACTTTGTCGAAAAGAATGTAATGGAATGATTAACATTTGTTCATGTTTTACAGAAATTTGTACAGGAAAGTGAAAATATATTACTTTTTTGCAATCTCTCACCATCAGCTCTGTTTATATGTATGCAACTTCACTGCGGTTAGATAGGCAATATGCCTCAGTAGTACGATTGTGGTAAAATATTTTAAAGGATGTGTACAGTACAGACAAAATTTAATTAATTTTTACGGGTATTGACTTCGCACTCAGTATTAAAAATTGAAAACGCCCTCAACCCTTTTGAATTATTTCGCTACCTAAATCCACACAAAACAACCGGCCTAAATCTGTTAGGATGAAAGAAAACTTAGTTTTTATTTGAAATAAATGAAAATAACATTTGATGACCATAAAGTAGATTCAGGTCATGATTTATTGACATAACCTTTTCTGAACTTTTCAAAAGTAGTTTCTCACATTCAAATTGAGCACTAACGTGTTTTCCTCTGTAAGAGGGTCTGACTGAAAGCTTCTCGAACAAACATCAATAGGTAATCATTATTTCACACACCCTTTTTGGTTTAAACTAAGAACCCTAGAAATTTAGATGAGGTTTTTAATGATTTTATTATCCTGCAAAATAGGTTTGAACACTGAAAAGAACTATGATTAACCCTTGAAATACTAAAAATAAATTCCTGCTCAAAAAAGTAACACCAGACAAGCTTTGAAAGTAACAATTTATTTTCAACAAAAAGAACAACAACAACAATCCCACATAAAAATTGAAATAAAGAAATTCTAAACATTTTCTTTACCGGTAATGCTTATAAATTGAACAGTAAAATTATTTAATAAATATATGCCATTTTATGTCTGTTGCATTATACTTTACGTTATTACTAGTAAACACAGTTACTTAATTCATTATCTAAAAAACATAAACAAACCCATCGCTCTCCAATTTTTATCGACGACATACAAATTAATAAACCCGAGTAAAGAACTAGAAACTCATTTCAGGGATATTCTTTCATGCTCGAATAATGCAATTTTCCTGGCAGATTTCAGGCATTCGGATTCATTATATGCCTGCCTGCAGATTCTGAATATCTTTCTTGCATTTTCAGGTTCACCCATCCTTCTGTAAAGTTCAATAAGAAATTGGTACACTTGTGTATCTGAGTTTATTTCAGCTGCTCTATTAAATTTTTCCCTGGCAAGATCATAACTTCCATATGCCATTAACCATTGACCTTCGTACTTTAAAATTGTTGAATTTTTGTTGTCCGATATGCTATTACCTAACGTTGTCAAATACTCCTCTTGCTTCCGATCAAATGTGCGTTTTAAAACACGCATAGTTCCATATCTAAAAACTTCTTCATAACCCTGATTTATAAACTCTCGCGTGATCTTCATTACAAGGTAATTGTACTCTTTTTGTCGTAAAATACACTTCAAAAGAAAAGGTGTATTCTGAATATGAATGTAATTGGAGACGTTAGATGTTAATGAAACTTTTGTGATGCCATAAAAAGATTTCATTGTTAATCGGCTATCTTTTGAAAACTCCCTGAATTCTGTATTGATCAACGAAAACCATGGAATATCTCGATTTAGAATAGTGTACCCACCCGTCATATGCATATCTCTGTCAATGAATACACCTTTGACGTCATCCTTTTGACCAATGAAATCCAAGCATACGTTGACGTCATGACTGTCTGTTTTCCCCTCATAAGTCCATTTTTTAATTGAATTATCTTGTGAAGATGGTATCGATTGGTACTGACTAGATATAAAACATAGCAATAATAAACTGTGGAATAAGCGCTCTGTGTAACGGTTATTGTTAAACAATTTTATGCGTATTGACACTTCTTGAACAAAAATAAACAGAGAAGCACCCGAGCAAACGTAAAATAAAACTATAGCATCATGTAAAAACCTCGCCTCTTTATGGCCTTGTAGGGAATATAGTACAATGAGACAAGTTAAAGCAAATAAACATTTTCTGAAGAAAACTAGCACTGTTATTGGTTTACTAATAGTAGAAATTAAAACAAAAATAATACACAATGATAAAAATATTAATGTTGTATTCTCACAGAATATTTCAAAATAAAACAAAGTAGGCATAGCTCCAAATATGCGTCTTGCATATCCATTTAGAACGTTGAAAGAAACCCATTGCACAGGTGTCACAACAAAGGTACCATATGACAAGAAGTCC
This sequence comes from Saccostrea echinata, assembly GCF_033153115.1. Lineage (NCBI taxonomy): Eukaryota > Metazoa > Mollusca > Bivalvia > Ostreida > Ostreidae > Saccostrea > Saccostrea echinata. The sequence continues at coordinate 20,009,492 of NW_026889803.1, forward strand.
TCTAGAACACCAGTTAGAATTCCAACAAAACCACTCACTATACAAAGATGTATCTCTAAATTTGAAATAATGTGTTTTAAGCGAGAAAACAGCAAGGGCATATAGGGCAACAGGATGGAAAAATAGAGAGTTAATAAATCTGGGCGCAGGTAAATGAATAGTCCGGTAAAATATCCCATCAGAAAAATATTGTATAAATTACATTCCTTTCTCACTGCTGTGTTCAAAGCTTGAGACTTTACATGTAGTTTGTCCACGTTGCTTTGACAATGATGAACCCCATTGCAATTGTGCATGACATGTACGTTATTATTGTTATTTTCAAATTCGTCCACGCAATTCTTCTCCTCTTTTTTGTAAATTTCTTTATCTGATAAAATTGTGATAAAGGATATAAAATGTCCAAGAACAATAAATACAAATGGAGAAAGGAAAGAGTTAAGGAAAGTATGTGTTCCAAACACCCAAAGATGTGCTGACGATGCCACGAGAATGCACGAGATCACGGAAACATCACGACTTCCGGTGACTTTCTTGCAAAAGAAGTAAGTTGCAAGTGGAAGGCATGACGTTACACCAGCGTGGAAGATTTTCCAAATCTGCAGATGAAGAATACAATTTTACATGTGAATTCTCTTAATTTCATACATGTAATGATTTATACTGAAAGAGTCTGATAAAAAGAAATGTTCTAAACTTTATATATCTGGGAGAGATATGTTACTACAGGACTTAGAGTTACATGTAATTAACTTAAAGGCCCGTAGAACGTGGGGGTGGCAGAGGCCCCCACCCACTTTTTTCTGATTATAGTTTTTGATATAATAAATTTTCCTTTAGATGCCGGTCCCCCCCCCCCCCCCCACACACACACACTTTTGAAAGCGTTGCTACGGGCCTGACTTAGTTCAAATGAATACATAGGCTTTTACGAATTGTTTTGTCTTTCAGTCGACATTTATATCTTTTTTTTAAAATTAGTTTTCTTACCAAATAAAGACTTCCACGATAACCAAGCACACGGACAATACTGCCAACACTTGCCAGGATTCTGGGGTAAATAAATGACCTCAGAGCATACATTCCCAGCATCCTCTCCTGTGATCTTGCTGACGTCACGTTAGGTCCAGTGGCTGGAGGGAGGAATTCATAAGGTCGGAAACCATAACCATGCACCTCGGAAAAGGCAACTGCAATGTGATTATTAATACGTGGTAAATCAAGGGTACTTATAAACTTAAAACAGCGGATATATTTCGGTATGTATACGTTTAAAATATACGGGGGGGGGGGGGGGGGGAGTTGAGGGGTAATCAATATGAATGCGACATGGCTGGGGATGGAGGAAGACTAAGTCCTCCTGGCAAATTTGCCTACACCATTTTAGACTCTTTCCTCTTCTTTTGGTTAAATGTTGTCGTGGTCTAGCTTGTAAAGAAAGTGTGTTCTACCCCCTCACACCACACTGCAGTCTGTACATGTACGTAATACTTCAAACGGGACTACAAGATACAATTTGTATATTTTAATTACAATGCTTAAGTTTCTTCCCTGAAGCTAAAGAACGCTCAATACCTATTTTTTGTACAAGTCTAGGCTAACCTGCTGGGAGTCAAACGCCAGTCTACCGTTCGAGCACATAATATTGACACTTATAAGACATGATACTATTTTTGAAACTGATTTGAAAAAAAAACTGCTTTTTTCACGCACGAAGGATATGGATGTATTAGTCGAGAAGAATTTGAATGATTGAACGCATGTAATACTAGCAACGTGAAATTATTAAACACCTGTAATAAAGGTATATAGATAAACTTTCTCTTTCATTCACTTTACGTGATCACTCAAATTCAACAGTAAGCCTAATTGATTTCTCCTTTTGCTATTACACCTCTGTCAGATTAAAATTGATAAGATTTTTATCTTAATCACTGAATACACCAGTAAATCTGCCTGTACGTTAACGTAAACCAATTTATCATCTCTCCTTTAATAAAATCAGGTTATACCTCGAAACCTTAATACACTCTGATAAAATGATAATCGCAAAATTTACATAAGCTCTTATGGTAAGCTTTGCACTTTTTTTTAATGGTTTATCTTTTTTAACAGATCTTTAACCCACCAAGTGGCAACATTTCCAAAGTATAAACTTAAGAAAATTGAAAAAAAATCTTTGAATCTTAGTAAAGTTTTTAAAACTGTTTTAAAACATTCTTTTTAGACGTTGTCAGATCTAATTGAGTCAACCACTATCTGCAAAACATTTTAAATGGTGTCAGCGTTTGGTTACAGGGGAAATATAATGAAGATGTAATATATATAGGATCTCCCATGATTTGTAGTTGGATATGATTTTTATCCAACGAGTTGTGTGTTTTTTATCCCCGAGCCTTGGCGAGGGGATAAAAACACACAACTCGTTGGATAAAAGTCATATCCAACTACAAATCATGGGAGATTCTTTTTATCCCATGTTTAATACTTCACAACCAATGTTTTACACTGTTTTATATAGGACTCCACTTTATTTTACTTCATCGCGCTAACGCAAAAACCATTGTGACGTCACAACTGTGGATTATGAAAAAATTATCCAATGACTCATATCCACGGGATAAAGGGGTAAACATGGGATAAAAGAACATCCGTACTAGAACACCGTGTTGTAGTACAGATTTCGTCTTGGAGTTCTCGTATTCATATTGGGTCTTGTTACATCCCTTTGTAAATAGTGAAGCATGGATTGGGATCGAGGTTACATAAACAGATTTCAAATCTGAATCTAGGACTTAGTGCAGGTAAACATAAAAATTTCAAAAAATATAGTCAACAAAACGATTTATATTTCAAGCGGAAAAATATATCTATATGTACCACACGAAGAAATACATCTTAATACCTGTATTCTTCACCTAATTTAATACATGTGTGTTTTGAGTTTTTTTGTAATGAAAATAAACGTATAATAATTCACACAAAATAACTTTGTTAACATATATATATATTAATACATATACGTGGATTGCTTAAATTTCAAAGGTTCGTGGGGACGTAATTCCGTGTATTCTCTTATACCTACAAGAGGAAATATGACTTTGTAACTCTAGTTTATTAATTCGTGGAGGGTGTTCATTCGTGGACGAGAGGTACCCACGAATTCTACGAAAACTGAGCCACCACGAAATCTAACGATTCCACAGTAGTTTGCAACGTTCATAGGAGGAAGCGTTTATAAGATGGAATACCTTATGCTTTTCAGAGGTGTGACAGATATACTATATTTTGAGTCCCTATATTGAATATTTATATAACATAAATTTACTTCATGTCACAATGTTTATTTCCTGAATTCCTAAACAGAACCTCAAATGAACTATCTCTAGTCGTTACATATTGTATGATTCTGTACTTTGGCACCAGTGTAAGCTAAGCAGCTTTGGGTATCAATTTTGCTTGGAGCATCATACAATGCCACGTAACATATTATCTTTTATGTCAGAACATGCTGACGAACTAAATAGATGAAATGAACCGACAATTGTAGGAAATATAGAGAATCCAATGCTGCAGTTGCAGTTTAACACACTGCATACATTTGTTAGGAAAAAAATTGAAACAAGATCTTGTCTTTACGCCTTGCTAATCGCCATTATAAAATACCTTGCTCTAAATAGAGAGTTTGTCTTGACATTCTCTTAATAGATTTTAAAATATTCTTCACCTGTTAGATTCACTCAACAGTGAAAATTTGTTTAATCGCAACACACCTCCTTCTTTGAATAAGGGTATAATGTTACACAAGATTTTAGGTATTATCAGATCCCAACTAATACGACATCTATTTGCCATTACATTAACGAACTACTGTGCATTACAATGAAGTCTAAATTTTACTGGAAAGATAAACTTTGACAAGTAAATTAAATGTGTATTTGCCTCCGGTACTTGTAGAAGTCAATCCGTGGTTAATGGACCAAAGAAAAAACGCTACCACAAAACAGAAAAATTCCATAAAAGTCACTTTAATCTTCACATCATCGGACCTTTAACGCATTCCACAGAACCTTGCTCAATATTGCCATGGCAAGAACTGGACTATCGTTTGACCATAGGGAAAAATAGGATGATCATTTTGATGATGACCATCGAAACGAAACGAAATTTGTTCAACATCTCGAGTATTGTTATAGGTACTAGTTGGGCTGAACGATTGACCTCCAGTGGACTTGATTTTGTTTGTTTGTTTTTAATTTTAAGTTTTCCAACAAGGTGATTTATTTTGCCTGTATAAAATGCAGTATTATCAGTTGAATTTCTATACGTATACAAAATTTTGATTTTATAGATAGTCTGGTAAATCAAATTCATCCCAGAAAAAAAATCGCTTTGTCAAAATCGGAAATCTTTGCCTGCGTCTTTTTTTTTTTTTTGAGCGTATAAAATAGGAGGCGAGTGAATCTTGATTTGCATTTCAAAAGAATCGTATCACACGGAATAATTAAAACTTTATAATAAAATAAAATCAATACCTAGGCTTGAGAAAATTAAAACGAAGTTTTGTTGTTTATACATGAATTGCGTGTAGTTTAAAGTTACCACTAGCATTGCGGTTTTCATGAATAACAATGAAGCTATCTGATACATTTTCTGAGCTTTATTGCATTTTTCTTTTAATTTAAAGTCTGTCTTTTTACGAGGAAATCATTGAGCATTTAAAAAGCTTCCATTTTATCTTCGTAAACTCTGCGAGCCATGAACAGGAAAACCTTCATATAAATGGAAGTTATTTTTCAATATCAGAAACTGTTTATACATTTTGTAAATCTTCCTTGAGGCATATTCTACATCGTTACAATATTCATCAAATGATGAACCTTTGTAATGATTTCTTCCTACATGGACTCGTCTTTTAAATAATTTATTCAACAAGGTAACAACTGACAAAATATATGATATTTTATTATGAAAAATCCCCGCAAATCAATAAATGTTCCGTCATGCTAAGAAAAGAATACAACATAATCAGCAATGTGTATCAACTGACTTTTTAAAAATTAAAAGAATTTCTTGAGAGACTTTCATTATATTGATTTAATACAATGCTCACCAATAATCAAATGACATTCAATTTTAAGATTCAAGTCGGAGCCTTTGACACTTAATAAAGCTACTTTTAAATGATTAATTTTGAATAATTAAAGAAAAAAAAATGATTTTTTTTTAAAATATACCTTACCTTCCATCGATTGAAATATTTCGTCCGGGTGTAAGATCCACCAGTTGTGTTTTTGACAAACATAAAAAATTCTCAAAATCAAAGTTATCAGAAATACAATCCATTCGGAATATCTTGGGAATAAATCCGACTCTAAACTCGGTTTTTTCGTAATGGAACTTTCACGATTTTTCCCAGATTTTCGATATCCAAGTTCTGATTCTGGCGGACCGATAATACCATTGTGGTTTCCTCTTTGATCCTTAGATCGACCTGCCGCCTGTTTCTTACGCTGCTTCATCGTTATCTTATTTTTTTCAATCCAAAAACTTCTTTAAAAAAAATAATAATCTGAATTTTCGAATTGAATTCACGGTGAATTATGACTGTATATACCGTTGCAACAGCATAAGCCGTCTACCTTGTGCAACAATCGATTAGAAATAAATAAATGATGAAGCATTAGAAATCACTTCGCCCTCGTCGGCTAGGTTATAGGAAATCAGCTTGGTCAATATAAATAAAATCACATCCTGTGTCAATTTCATTCCAGCTCGCAGGTATCGTTTTATACAGGTGTTATTTTTCGGGGAAAAAAGAATCATTTACATACAGTGCCTTCTTATCACGTGGTCATAACTAGAATATATATTCTTCTTTATTTGGGTCACGCTGGCAATTACCCTGAGAAACTGAAACTAATAAACATACATATTCATGCTCCCTCAAATACTAGCTCGCACATACGTTATACTAGGACAAAACTGTGATAGACTTCTACAAGTCGTTGGACCATGCAGTAAGATAAGGTGTGCGTAACAGAAAATCTTCGTGTTTTTGTAGAGATGAAAAAGAACAAAGAAAGCCTCGCCATCAATTATTGGGTTTAGGACTTAATGAGAGCACGCATGAATTTAAAACAATTAGCTAATTTCATTCATTTGCTCTAGGTCAAACTGGAAAAAGTTGGCACTTTCCAAAAACACATTTATGTTGGAAATAATTTTTTTTTCTTTACTCCTCATTGTCAAAATAATTAGAGTTATAACCTATAATTAACAGTCAACACGCAAATCTTATAGTCGTTTAACGGTTTTCTTCCATCATTGAAAAAATAACAATGCACACATTTCAGACTTACATGCATATGGCGGATTTAGACTTTTAAATTAATTGTGTTTATATTTCACATTAAGAGAGCTGCGAAAATATTTCCGTTTCTTAAACTTTTGTCACAATATTTTCTTAATAAAAAATTAATGGAGGTGAAAAATTCGGGACTTTAGGTAGAATGTTAAGTTTGTTGTTCAATCCTGGAGAAAAGTGGAATGATTAAAATATGAATATAAACATTTTGTTCTCACAGATGGTACCGATCCATTTTGGATGTACATTCCTTGTTCGTACAACTTTGTAACAACTGAGGTATATTTCTGTGATATAAACTTCGACCAATCAACATATTCTTCGGCTAAACGAAATTTATTTCACAAGATTCACAAATTAAACACATACAGAAATATTTCTCTTTTTTTCTACATGTTTCCTGGTAAGATTCTGAAAAATAATTTTACGTAAGGTTTTATCCTGCTCCAGAGGCCTTGACATTTAATTTACAATAACTCATACACAAACATTTTTGTATACATATTCTCACTTTCACTTGAGGCTCTGTACGAGTAAGAAAATAGAATCTTAGGGTTCCCAATATATAATAGCATGGATAAAAACATTTTAGTTAATTTTCTAAGTGAATTACATGCACTACAAACATTCAACTTTTTGTCCAAAACCACTGAGCCAATTTTAACCAAACGAGCCACATAAAATCCTTGGGTAAAAGGTTTTCACACTTGTTCATATGAACGGTAACACCCTCTTTCAAGGGATCTTTTTCTTATATGTAAAGAATTGCAAGGCCATACTTAGTGATTTTCGTTTTCCAGCATTTTCCAGTAGTGCAGATTCAAGTTTGTTAAAATCATGGCCACCTGGGTATGAAATGATAGAAGACAAGCATGGAAATATAGAGGAAATTAATAAATGGATTTTTTTTCAAGAGTAGCATCTTACTAAAATAAGTCATATTTAAATGCAAACATTACCAAGTTTTGATGATTTTATCCCGTCAAATTATGGATCCTAGGTTTTGGATTAGGCAAACATCTTGGATCAATTTTTGCACAATGCATGTATACATAATTTTCAAAAAAAAAATCTTGTCCAGAAATAGAATAATGAGTCTTAGTGTAGTCTTGTGTACCAAGTTCGATTAACATTTGGGAAAAAACTGTAGTAGGGACAGCGTTTTACAAATATTATAGATTTTCATTTTGGCTCACCTGAGCTTTTCTGATCACATTTTGTTTGGCGTCCATCTGTCCAGACGTCTGTCTGTCCGTCTGTCAACTTTTCATGTCTTAAATTCGGACTTCTTCTCAAAAACCACTGGGCCAATTTCAACCAATTCTTGGGTTGAGTGTATTTAGTTTTGTTCAAATGAAGGGCCACACCTCTACTAAGGGGAGATAATAAACAATTAGTGAATATTTATTGGTATTTTTAAAAATCTTCTTAAAAACCACTGGACCAGAAAAGATCAAACTTGCATGAAAGCTTCATCACATTGTGTAGATTCAAGTTTGTTCAAATAAAGACCCCCGGGGTAGGCTGGGCCACAATAGGAAGATCATAGGAAAATATAGGGGGAAAATTTAAAAACCTTCTTCTCAAGAAAAGCTAAGACATGATTAGTCATATTAATTTGCGAAAATCTTTAGGTTATGCAGATTCAATAATTTTCCAATTATGGATCCCAGGATTAGGGTACGACCACAATGAAGAAGAAAATTTCCTCTGGGGAAAAGCAAGAACAGCAGACAAGGGGGTTCAGGTGAGCGTTTTGACCCATGGACCTCTTGTTAATTAATAATCAACACCCTTTACTAAAATAGAAAACCAGTGCATAGAATGGAGTTAGCTTAGTTTAGTCTACCCGTTTTACAATATGTATACAGTTCTACAATATTCTTTTGAAGTGTGTACAAATGTTCTAATGAAAAATTGAAGGAGGAGTAGCATAGTAACCATTGCAGCGCCTTAATTATGTCGAAGTCTTAAATCAATACAAAGAATTATGTATATGGCATGATGAACAGTTTGAAAGACTTTTACAAATATTTCTTTTCAGCTCTTTTGAGTCAAAGGCTCATAGAGCGAATATAATGGCTATTTCCAGTGCAGTCTGCATAAAGTTTTGGGAATATACGCCATATCTTAGAAACTTTTGTCCAATTTTTATCAAATTTGTCACAGAGTATCCGCGGACTAAGGGTTCGTTCATATTTAAAAAAAAGAGATGTTTTCCTTCAACAAGGGGAAGGGAGTGGGGGGGGGGATTTGGAAATTTAAAAGAGTACTGGTTGCTAAAAGTCTTCTCAAGAACCACTGGACAGATATCAATAAACTTGTACATAACGTATGTATGAATACTATAGTAATTTATTATGAAAATCTTTAGTGCAATATTGCTTACAAAATATTTCCCCATTTCGAAATATCGGCATGAAGCGTAAAAGATTGAGCATTCAGGTCCCTTATGGTCACTAATTGCGTAATATTTGATCCACATATTATAAAATATTAGACACAGATCGTTAAGATCAACGTTTTTGCTGATCAACATTTTTGCTTCAGTAATTTATAAGAAAACATTAATACATGTAGTTATAGATTACAGACTTTTGGCCCCGTTGAGCCCCCTTTTTCTAGGGATCAGCCCCTTTCTTTTTCTGAATATCAATTAAAAGACCTTACAAAACTGGTTCACTCCCGTAATAATTCAAGGGTACCCCTTATACTGAAGCAGTAAATAAATGTTCTTTGCGGTTTATCTAATATTACATCCTTTCCAATACTCAGAACAATCTTTGTGTAAAACTTTATTATTCCACCTGCATTTCGCGAGTCTTTAATATAGGTCAACGTCATCATTTAAAAGTTTCGGATATCCTCGGGGTTTTGAATCTATTTCGGATAGGATAACGGCGCCTTTCTGTTTCTGTTGTCAAACATAAGAACTTTTGAATTGGTGCACTGTACTTAAATATTTTTTTCCAACCAATTCTGAAAAATATTTTGCAGCCCTTGTAGGTCCATTATCTATGGGATGTCGTGCTATCTTGGCCTTTCGTTCCGGGTTGTATTGAACATGTTCACCTCTTACGTTTTCTCGATGCGGAATTAGGCGTTGTAGATCGGTATTACATATAATTCTTCGCATAACCATTTCTTTTCTTGGGTTTTCTTTTCTTCGGGATTTGGGAGACAACTTCTTTGTTTAGGTGGCAACGATAGCCACTACTTCAACATGGCTGAAACGTGAAAAGTGTCAACTAAGAAATGCGTGTATTGGAGGCAAGAAAGACAAATCTACCGAAGTCTTAGTTATCTCTCTTGGAACTGTAGTCCAATGATAAGCTACTTCTTTGTTAACTCTAACTTCCGCAAAAATAACACCCATGCGAACGCCTTTGTTACATGAGACTCGTAAAATTTTACTCCGTAAAAATATCTAAACTTACAATAAATGCAAATTTTGGAAATTATAATCCCTAAATTTATCAAACCTAGTCACTTTATAATATCTGAAGGCTTTAAAGTGTGTGAACTAAACAATAGGTCCCTTCCCTCAATCTATCTCTCGCCTTACACCTTCTTTTTCGCCTATCTCTCCTTACTCCCTATCTCCTCATTCATTTCTCTCACTCTCTCTACACTTCCTTCTCTCTGTCCTCACTCCCCCTCTCTTTCCCCTCCATCTCCTCATCCCATTTCTCTCTATCTATGTGTTCTCATTGCTTTCTCTCCTCCCTTTCTCTTTCCCCCTCTCCTATCTCTCTCTTCCCTTTTGACTCTCACTCCCTTCCCTCTTCCAACTATCTTCTCTCCTCGTTCCCTTCCCTTTCTCTCCTCACTCACCTGCTTTCATCTGTGTGTTTGTGTTTTTAGTGTGGGGTTGGGGAGGGCATTGGATTTTGAATTATTAACTTACAAGTATAAATTTTCAAAATATGAAAAGATACAATATATAGTAAAATATGATTTTAAAGTTGCAGTGTTTTAGGTGTTTGATTCACTATTATCGCCAAAAATTATAATAATGATTAAATATATACAAATAAAATTAGAACCAATGAGTCTTAACAAATATAATAAACATTCTTGAACAATAAATTTGCCGAAGAAATACATCTTCTTATTTATATCCTTGTTGTTAACCATAGCGACACAAAACGTATATACAACGTTTCCGTCAAGAACAAAGCCAGTGACCACCGACGGCACTTTTAATGACAACTTCTTATATATATGTATGTCCGCTTCACACTGAATATAAAAATTATCAATAACTGAAAATAAAGACTTGTGTTGCTTATTTGTTCACACATAAGTAGCCAATTTAACTACTTTTACTATACTCTAATTACACTTAATACATGAATGTATAAACAAAAAAATCTGAACTTCATCATTTGTGTAGAAGAGTTTAGATTCTTTTATCGTGATTATGCTCCAGGTCACACAGGGTTTGATATTATATTGATTGTTACACATGATTGTTCTCTTATACACAATTACCCTTGGTATAAGGCTAATGCCTGGCATGTTTTTTTTTTCAATGGGAAGTGTAAATTGATTATTGACAATGACAGTGAACATTATTCTCATAACTGATTTATGTGTAAAGGATTACATTTGTACAAGGTGTACAAACAATATAATAAACAGAAAATATTACGTGCACGAAGAAGGGATAACAGTGTATTTAACCAAGAGAGCCAACAACTTACAAATTTTAATGAGTTGATCCTTGTTTATTACATTTAAAAGTGTTTCCAATTTTATAAAGAAGTTTGGATTTTGTTGATATTTTTTTGGTAACATAACTTTTGAATTTTTTATAGATACATCCGTACATTTAAATAAATAATAAAATTCATCCCTAATTTTTCATATCAAGTACATATACTTTACATTTTATTCTCTCTTGGGTTTAACCATTTACCGTCTTGATTGGTAGTTTTTGAGTATTCCCAGTTCTAAATTATAATATTTCTTGAATTTTTTAGGTGATAAATTTAACAAAATTCTTCAAAGACTGATATATTTTTTTAAAAGTCTGTAATTTAAGTTTTTTGAAGAAGTTTATACTTCACTATACCATATGTGCTTAAACTGATCTAAAGAATGGCGTACACATTATTTTTTAACCAACATGTATTACTTGAATTTTCATACCAAGCATACATGTAGGTCAATCCACATTCATTAAAAATTTTCTAAAGAAATTCACACTTCAATAAATTCTTTTAATTTTCAGCGGACATATAAATGTAAAACCGTCCGATAACTGATTTACCCCCCCCCCCCAATCATTTCGTGATTTACCTGGTTTATTTTATCAAATTGAAATACTTCGCATTCTAGTCGCATCTTTTTCTTTTATTTTCACGAGCAAATCTCAAAAAGTCGAACTACATGAAATATATATACTGGACAAAATCGGGCATAAGATAGATCAATATATGGAGTTATCCCGCTTATTATAACCAACATTGAAGAACGAAGAACGTGTTGTGAACTGAAAATAATTCATGAGGTATTTATTTGGGGGGGAAAAACCTTTATTTTATTTGATTCACTGTACATAACATCTTTAAAATACCAATACCAAATACATTTGTATGAAAGGGAATCATGGATCTTGTGAATGGCTGCTCACACTTCTTTAAATCGGAGGGGGGGGGGGTGTCAAATGAAATCCACTTTCTCTAGAACAAGCTTGCTCTGGAGGTCATATGGATCAAACATGAAAGTATGCTCTATTTTGGACGGGAATAAAATTCATAAACCTCCATGCTACTGACATGAAAACAAAATATTCTGTACTTTTACGGGGTAAATATGATTTCTCCGGATTCATATATTTCTCAGATTGTATTCGTTATTCATGTAATAAATAATCAAAATCTCCCTCAGAATCACAAAACAGATTCTGCAACCATCCCTTCAAAGCCCTAATATTACAAAAAGGGTTTAGTTCAGGGTTAAATATACTTTTGTTTTGTAGTTAGTTTAGCTTTTGAATTCATTGGGGATTTTGATTTGCGTACAAGCGTATTCCAGAATTAGGAATAAGTCATGATGCAAAATGTAAAAAAGTTTGCAAAACAGAATAATTAGTCACAAATTAGTTTATTGCTAAATTACAATGATTCTATGTCTCTCAATGATTCTATGTCTCTCATATAATTACATTACCGTAATGATAATACTAGTATTCCATATAGTAGTTTTTGAATTACTTTTCTGAATTTATAAAGTCGTTTTCAGAGGGGAATGAACTCCAAACAAGTATAACTGTAATTTCTCCGTAAAATTCGTAAGGTAATTCTATAGTATACATGTATTTATATCTAAGTGCTATAAAATATTAGAAATTGGCCTTCCGTGCAGAATCTACAATACAGGTGTGACTTTGGAGATTATCTTAGTCTGGTTAATAAGCCCCCATATACATGTATCGCCGTTCAATTGGTACCTATAAAATTTTTCACTTGCAACAGTTGAGAATTTACAAAGTTACCCAGAAATTAACCTGAATTTATCATTCAATGCCCGAAGAGCCATATTTCTCATATAAAAAAAATAAAGGGAAAAAAGTGTACATTATTGTTCTACAACAGTGCATTTTTTCGTCTCTGTATCAATATATATGTGTTTTTCATTTTCATGCCAATTATCCTAAAAAAAAATAACTCGGTATTAGTACTATATTTACTATGTCTAGACTAGAACCACATGTATATTTAAGATTAATATTTTTTAGATTCAAGGAAATTAATACCATTCAAAAGCAAGGTTTAAACCCACCTAAACGCGTTTGTTATATGTAAAAATACAAATGGAAAAAGAGCAGGATAAGGTATAATGAGGATTTGATGAGTAAGAACATATGTTTCTTTGTTTTTTTATTTTATGATATCTTTAATCAAGGTATTTATGTTAAAGCAAGAAAGCTAATCACTTTATTAGATGAATAGTACATTGTAAAAATGAGATAATAATATATATATTATATTGTTATAAAATATATCGATAAAATAAGATAAAATAATTAAAATGAAAAAAGAAGTGTGAATCAAACCGTTGGTTGTTAAAAGTACTTAAGTAACAATTACATTGTACATAGAAATGTACATATAATTTAAAAACACTTAAAATACAAATTCATCTAAACAATTTAGTAAATTCTATTTAATTACAGAAAATGTTTAATATTTCTTAATTGCATCATCCATTAAAAAAAATCGAAAGTGAGTTACAAATGTATGTCAATACTTTGTATGCGGATTTAGCCAATTTTTACTAAAGAGATGTACTTAAATCCCATCGTTGTTTCGTGTTCTGTCGAAATTCGATTTCATTAGGAACCATTGACATTTTGATGGAATTGCCATCATCTTTATATCCATACTTGTATAATCTTTGTAAAGAAAAATATTTCAAGTATACCATTTTCGATCGAAATGATATTCGCGTAATCAAACAATTTGGCTGTACTTTTAAATTTCTAAACAATATAATTTCGGTAGGGTATTGAATAGGAAAAGCTACTTCTAATCTACAAATAAAATCAATGTCTCCACGCAATTTGAAATTGTTTAAAAACAATAAGAGGATTAGAGAAAAAGATTGATGAAATTAATGTTTTTCTTTCATAACCATTGTCCATTGAGTATCGTATGAAATGGTTCGTTCCTTAAAAAACAGACCAAAATTGCAAAGGAAATCGATTTTTATGATCGCTGCGAATACTATGATTGTATAAAGAAAAATATAAATTCTCTAATTTATTCAAAGAAATCACAAGAAGGCATGTAAAATTTGGGTTCAAAATATTCGTTGCAAATGTCATGTTATTTGACGAAGAAAGACTCTATTTTAACAATCCCGTTATTGAAACAAAAAGCCCCCACCTTCCAAAAATATTGGTAATTTAAATACAAGGCCTTTGAAACATATGCAAAAAAAGCGATAACGTCATAACAATTTTTAAAAAGCTAATGCTGAAGAGCATTTTTATTTTTAAATTTTAGAGGCTGATCTTTTTTCAAAATATCTTATTTTAACAGCCTTTCGTCTCGGTACTCTGTCATATCTTCAGAGACGTGTATCTCTTACACTATGCACAGCTCTCGAATTCAGTTATAAAAAGGGTTTCACGATGAAGGCTTTATGCCTCAAATACTGTATAAAGTGTAACATTTCACATCAATTATTGAGTGAAAATTATCGACATTAGTTGATAATCCAACGCTTAAATGCACGTTCCCTGAAATACCAAACTACAATTTAGGAATCAAGTTCAAGTTCATTTATTTCGCTCGCACCAACATTATTGGTACATGAGATACAGTATGTATAAGTAAATCGTTATAGTTGTGAAAAAATAATAAATAAATATGTGATACAATAGCATCAATGAGAGACACATACATATGTACAAAATATAAATAGTGTTGAAAACTTGTTCCTGGTCATGTGACCTTGAAACATGGATTTGTTTTAGTTTTGCAAGACGATAAATTAGACAAAATGTCCTCGAGATTGAATGGGAAGGACAATTAATTTTTACTTTGTCTTGGTGATCGTCTGTCCACCATTCTAACACAAGTTAAACTTTTGAACTTCATTAAATATTTAGTTCACTAATTTTAAGCATATTTTGGAACTCACAACATGAATTTAACAATTCGATGTCCCAATTAATTTCGCCTTGGATAAGGACCTTATATAAGTCATAACATACTGTGGAATCATTTTAATTCGTGGGGGTCAATGTCCGTGGGCATGTTCCTGGGTACGTAATTTTGTGGGTTACTCGTTTATATAGTAGATTCAATGAATCATTATGTTTATGACATAAATTTTTGTGGGGATGTAAATTCGTGGGTAAGGGTGATCCAGAACATTGGTCCCCCACGAACAATGATGATACCCAAGGTACCTTTAATTCCTGAACAACATATTCTCAAAACGGAAGTCCGAGTTCAATCAACATTGTATTAGTGACAGAGATATATCATCCCTCTTCATTTATAAGGAAGGGATGCCCGATGGAGGAGACGGGGGGGGGGGGGGTTAGACCAAACTCAATCATTGTTCAGTTGTTTAAGCATTTATTAGTCCCCTACCGGTGAAACCGGAGGGGACTATAGGTTTCCTCTGAGTCTGTCCGTCCGTCTGTCTGTCTGTCCCTCTGTCTGTCTGTCAGTCTGTCCCACCTGGTTTTCCGCACTTTCCGCACTTTTTTCCTAAACGCTTGCAGATATTGAGCTGATTTTTGGTATGTAACTTAACCTTGATGAGTTATAGATGAAGTTTGCATTTCGTTCCGCTTCATTGATTTTTGACGGAATTATGGCATTTTCAATTTTTAACGGGGACCAGATTACACTTGCCGGTAGGGGACTAGTATTGCTAATGCAATACTCTCAGAATGCTTGTTTCAATTTAAAAAACTAAATCTCAACAAAGATCATATCTCAAACATTTCTTAAGCAGTCTAGTTCTATTGAATTTCAAATCAAACAAGTATAAGAGATTCAGGAAACGAGATAGATAACTAAATTTTTTTTTTAAAAATCTTCAATTGTTTCTTCCGATACTTGCAATAGTCTATATGATAAGTAAAGAGGGACAAGTGCGCATCCAGTAATCAACACCGTGCATAAAACAACCAGTTTATTCTTATTTTTATTCGAATTTAGCATCGCAGAATCAAATCAATCTGTGACAAGAATTTAACGCATATATAAAACTCTCCATGTTGGTAAACAATATTTTTACGAAGAGGAAGTTAAATGTACACGTATGTAAGTTCTGCTTCCACAGAAATACTGCTAACCTTGATCTTTTATATATAAACCAAAAAATTAACAAATTATGCAATTGTTATTATGATCACAAGCAACAATACACATTATGTAATAATGTACTAAATTCTAAAAAGCATGGTATTAGACCTATAATATTTAAAACAAAGATAAGAGATTTTGACACCTGTATATCACAATATCAAAAAAAAAAAAAAAATATCGATAAAAAATGAGATAACATGCTTAAACCGTGAAAATACATGTACAATAATGTTAAATGTTCAACAAGTTTCACAGAAATAAGTGCATTCTGGTGTCACTTCCATTACAAACACGAAATATATAAATTATGCAAATAAACTTCAAATATTGACAAATTTCCATTTTGGATTACTCAACCTTACAAAGATTTCTTCTTACATATTCAGAACTAATAGATATGTATAAACAAGTCGATCCTGCAAAGCCGACACGATTTATTATTATTTTTTTCTTTTTCACATCGGTAAATCTAAGCAGAATTTAGTCATTGCATACTTGAAGCAAAACGTCCGTGAGGAGACTACTAGTAATGTCCAAACAACGATTTCATGAAATCCAAAACAGAGTGCCTCTGATTTAATGTTATTATTTTGCCAGTGGTATATATATATATATATATATATATATATATATATATATATATATATATATATATATATATATATATATATATATATATATATATATATATATATATATATATATATCTATCTATCTATCTATCTATCTATCTATCTATCTATCTATATATATATATATATATATATATATATATATATATATATATATATATATATATATATATATATATATATATATATATATTTATTGCAGATTCCCTATTAATCAAACAAACAACAAATATTATTTTGCTTGTTTAATTTGGCGCTTCTGGCCGCGGTGATCAATTTGCTGGGGCTACCACAGGGCTGCCCCACAATCAACAATCAATACAACAAATGTGACGACCCAAATCGGGCGGATCATGCACTGGGTAGGTCACAAGTGCATGAACGTCACCAATTCAATTATCAATCAAGTTCAATCAATAAATCAATAATCAATCAAGTTCAATCAATCAATCATCATTCAATCAATCAATTCAATATCAATCAAGTCAACTGCTTGTCAATTACAAGCCAATGCACAAATTCAAATCCTGAATTTCAATTTACATGTGCAATAGGATAAACAATGGAATGAGCTTAAGGATATGTGTTGCACTCCTCCAGTTGCGTTGAGGTGCGACGGAATGCGCCACTTGCAAGGGCCATGAATACTCGTGTCTACCACGAGTAAGCATGGAACTGCAACCGCCACCAATGGGGGTGCCAAGAACCATGGTGACGGCGGCAGTACCTCAACGCAAATGGTCACCGTCGACCAGGACCTGCTCATTCACCAATACAACTTATAAAACTTACTAGTCAATTACTATTCAATGCATTAAAACAAAATATGAATTTAAATCGTCAACGGTCATTCACCTATTCCGTTATGATTCTTTTAAGAAATGTGTTGAAATGCAATTATGGACTTGTGAGAATAAAACAACTCCCCGTTTAATCTAAAATTGTGGATCCTTACCTGCACTCTATTCCCTGTCCCGTTGGTTTATTTTATCGTATTACTTACCTACTAGGCTGTTTCTCCTGTTACGCATTTTTATAGCTTTTATAAAAATTTAAACTATCTTTGCAAGTATTGGTTATAGTTGTACTAAAAAGTGTGGAGTGTATCAGACCCAAATTGAACAAAAACGAGATATTTAGTCACCTCTCAACTTAGAATCATTTAAAACAATATTTGTGTCATTAACCCCCCCCCCCCCCTTCTCATTTCCCCAGCTGCATAAATCATATTCCCTCTTCACAATTTATCAAACAACTATAATCCATAGTAAAATTTTAAAAAATAAATCATTGAAATGAAAGAAAGTAAAAATATGTGAGCCTTGTAACAACTACTTAATGGATGCATAAACATGTACATTTTATAGCCAGCGTTTCAAAGCTAAAATAACCCCCCTGCATGTTGGTGGCAAATGTGCTTTAGCGGTTGCTCCCTAATTGTAGTGAATGAGATTTAAATTTTGTATTCTACAAATAATAAAACATATGAGCATGATATGCCGTATCCAATACTGACTAAACCTGCTCGAAGTTTCCCTGAAAAAAGGATAAACGCCTTTTATGACTGGTCATGGAAGTACTTGCAACTACATTCGAATCGTTAAACTGTTTTAATTAAAAATAACTGCCAAGGCTTATTAATTTAATCATCACCTATTAAGTGTTTTAAAGTACGACTAAATTTAGTTTTATATAACCTCATGCCATAAGGGCAGTTTAACCTATTTCAAACAAAAGGAAGTATACTTTATATCGCCATTACTTAACGTAATGAAACTCTTTTGCGTTGAAGGTAGGAAACGTTGATTAATAGCTAAGGACAATGTGCTATATCTATTGACTACACTACGAGATCGATCACTGCAGATTTTTAAGGGACATATATAAGAAAGAAGCCCTGGTGAAATACCTAGCTAAATGTTCGTTGCACCACGCTATGAAATTAAAATGCTAGCTCTCTTGTGTTAAATCCCGCTAAATAGACTATTCTAATAATAAGTTTAATCATTTTCTTTCTGATAAACGTTATTTTGGAAGTGTAAATATTCCGAATACTTTGACTTGCTTTCTGAAGTGCAACCATCGGCATTACATTGTACATTCGGCATACTTATTGTTCGTATCATTCAATTGTCACTAGGTAAACCATATATGTAAACAACATGTTATGCCCCGAAAATGAATGGAGATTTATAAGTTTCTTGACTTTATTGCAAAACAGCCGCAGTAAGTTATACAATTCGAGGTAATTGCGATACTAAGTGTTCTGAGTATTCAAAAAATATCTGTAAGGGAGTAGTTTTATCTCTGGGAAATTAAGGTATAATCGTGGACCATTGTGTATTACACACAATTATACATGTATTTGATAATAATTAAACAGAATGATAAAATTAGTCTCAAGGCTTAAATCCCCATTAGACACTGACATAGGTGCGCAATAAAATAAACACAATAAAATATCCGAGAAAACAAATTCTTGAGTACATTGCAACTCTTTGTTCATGGGTATGTGCGGTGGAAAAAAATGGTATACTTGATAAGGCATACTTCTGGACATATCTTGGATATCCCTTACCAGATTAGCTTAAAATTGAATGTCAGTGTACCTTAAATAAATGGATCAATATTGTTTTGACAACACATTATTAACTCCTTGGTTTTGACTTTTCTTATGTACTAGTAAATTCAATATTGCAATTTCATATCAACCTATTAAATCTTTAAATTATAATAATAATTGATTCATATATAATTTAAATGATTATTTGACAAGCTTTGTTTCCCCGTCTCGTCGAACACATTAGCAGACTATCCATTCAAAGATAGCCTGATAAGCAACATACGGAGCAAGTACTGGGTGCTGCTTATCCTAGTGAGACTCCTGACCAATCACTTTTATTAATCTGCCTATCACAGTGCTCTAATAGCTTAACTAAATATCAGAACTCAGTCCATCCGAAGGAGACCAGGAACCAATTTGAATTGAATCTGGATTAGGATCTATATCATTTGCCAATTCCACTTTTATATCTAGTTTTAGCACAACTGCAACATTTCCTACTTGTTTCTTTTTGCAAATCTTTAATTACTGTTCTAATGAATTACTGGGGAAGTGATAAGGTCATGCTTTGATGGAAAGGAATCTTGTGCCCATTGCAGCTGTTGACTCACTGATAAAGCTGTCTTAAAAAAAAATAAAATTAAAAATGTTGACCTGTTTTTGGTAATGTACCTGAAAATAAATAATCATGGTAACATACATCTGTAATCACTATCAATTACTTAAGGTTTTTTATGTACTTACTGCCTTTTGTACCAATATAATTTGCTCCTTGCTTGTGCCTGAACCCTGCAAATTTGCCTACCTATTCTAATGCATATGAAGAATACTTTTCCACAGCTTTGTTGCAGTTTGACTGCTCACTGTGAGACAAATGCTTGCAAAATTAATAAGAAATGTTTTCATCCTATTTCAATAAACTGTGATTTTGCTTTCATTAGTTGGATTTTTATGCAGAAATTGACCATGTGGACCAAATGAGCTCCCATATGTTGTGTAACATAATATACAAGTTAACTCCCATCCCATTATGTAATAGGAAAATCAGTTCATACAATATCATCCATAAAACCTTACACCTTTTTGTTTTCTTGGTAACATGTTCTATGTAAATGGCCAGCATAACATGAACAAAAAAAAAAACAAATTAAAAAAAAAAAAAATTAAAAAATAGGAAAAGATAACAAACAGCACTGTTCCAAACCTTTTCAAAAGACCAACAAACAAATGAAATGATACAAGTCTGCAAATAGAGCATAACACTTACACAATTTAATAAACCTCCTCTCAGTAAACACAGTACTTTGATTACTTCAAAAAGTGAAAGTGCACAAATTCTAG
Organism: Saccostrea echinata; assembly: GCF_033153115.1. Lineage (NCBI taxonomy): Eukaryota > Metazoa > Mollusca > Bivalvia > Ostreida > Ostreidae > Saccostrea > Saccostrea echinata. The sequence goes on from NW_026889803.1 coordinate 20,030,234, forward strand.
TGAATGCTTTCTCCGATTTAACGACGATTACATTTTGTAAAATGCGAATCAATATACCTCCTTCGAGCACGATAAATCTATGTAGAAAACAAACTAAAATCCTTCTATAGTAAGCCCGGCTTCTGAGAATATTCCGTGTTTTATGAAATTATGCCCCCCCCCCCCCCGGTTATAGCTATGATGAACACGAGAGTTTAACATTTCGCTCCTAAGAATAATAACTCAAGTTAAACAATCATTTGACCCCCAAACTGATCTTAATATATTCCTGTTACCTGTAAAGTCTCACAAATTACAATATCTCGTAAAATCAATTCAATTTACGAAAAAGTCCAATCAGGCCAAATCCAAAGTCAAACTTCGCCATCGATACGTCTAATTTGCTTTGAAAGTACAAACCTCAATAGTTATACTAAAAATCAAACTTATTTGATTTAAAAAATTTAAAACATTGCCACAATTTAACTCCCAAAAATTTTCCATGACCTTACCGTTTAATCGATTCTTCTAGAAAGGAGGTAGAAAAGAACTTATTATTAGACTATATACAAATGGACCTAAATTATCCGGAATGATAGCTTGTGACTAAGGGTGAAAATTTATATTTATCCGAATGTACGTAACTTATCCGGAATAAATAAATATTACTAGGGTTACTGAAATAAACTCACTTATCCGAGACCAGGCTCGTATAAGTGGTAATATATTAGGGATGTCAAATCGATCAATTTTTGATGATCGGTTACTCGGACAATTTTACGATCGAGTACCCGGGTACTCGATAAAAAATGTAAATACAAGTGTGTTAAATTTTTTTGAGGCCCACTTTCTCTGTTAAACCCCAAAGCTATTTTTATCACGTTTATAAATGTATATAAACATCGATTCCAACGGAAATGATTTTTTAGTGCTAAATTTATTTATCAAACACAAAAGACACAATTAATACATCAAAAAATACGAATGGTTTACAGTTCTTGTTTAGGATCTATTTCATTAAAAGGAGGACAATCTGTTACGCATGTTTCTGATGATTAGACTAGCGAAAGAGAAGGAATGGACGTTTTTGGGATCACTACATAAACTAATATGTTGATTGTTTCCCGCGTATATACTAAACTTACTACGCAAACTGACTTTCAACATTTTTTTAATCTTTAGTTATTTCTAAATATTTCTTCACTTTTGAAGTGGGTAGCGGCATTTCTATGCATGTCCGATTTCACTGCCGTATATTAACTAAATAATTTTAAAATAATTTGAAGATAATAGACCATCGATTTTCACTGAAAACAATCATTGAAGCCATCTAAAAATTAAGGACCACAATAGGTGAGACAGCTGGGTGATTGGTCACTAATTACTGTATATACAAATCCACAGGCGATAATGAGTGTTTTACAGGTGTAGATGACAATACGCAAATTATCGTATGCATATTTACGTTATTTTTTAATAAGTTTTTGATAAAAATATGTACAATGTACTTTGAAATAAGAAAAAATACACATCCGAGTAACCGAGTACCATTTTTAGTATTCGATACTCGGACGTTCGATCGAGTACCCGGTTAACCGGGTACTCGTTGACATCCCTAATATATATCTATATATTTATATACAGAAGATAAATTTTTTTGCCTCTGATTTAATGCTATTATTTTGCCAGTGATATATATATATATATATATATATATATATATATATATATATATATATATATATATATATATATATATATATAGAAGATAATTTTTTTTTTAAACCAAAACAAAAATAGTAAATGCACAAGTCTAATACTTTAGGTTGGGTCTTGAAGACCCAGAGAAAAAGCAAGAATACACTTGGCAATTTATATCTTAATGTACGACTATCTGACCTACCCAAGACCTTATATTTCTCTCTTAGCTTTTCTCAACTACATTACTTTTTTACGCAAAGCATGAAACCCAACACTTGAAATACATTTCAATGTCATGGAATAAGGACTAATTACTTTTAGGACTTAAATTCTACAGGAATTTCTTTCAAATATATTTAAAGTCAGTGGAGGTGAAGTTCTATGAAGTTTTGTACAATATATCACAGGCAGTTACTATTCATTCTCCATATACAGTGTACTATATAGAATTGTAAACTAACTTAACAATTTGTCTCAGGGTCCAGCATTATAAAGCCAATATATCTCTCCGGATGCGCACCAATGTCACTTTCCGAGTCTTTCTTTCGACAAACTGAACTTGAGACTTTTCTGTCGGACATTCACGGTAGCTTTAAACTTTTCTTTTGGCAAACACTCTAGCTTTATACTTTTTTTTGGACATTCACTTTATCTTAAGGCTTTTCTTTTGAAAATCACCGTAGCTTCAGAGTTTTTCTTTTGACAATAATGGTGCCTTTAACTTTGGTCTCCAGCAGTTGAGCAATTTTAGCACACATATACAAATCAGAGACACGTACAAGTAATGAGAGAGGACAGCAACAAAAGAAGTATGCGAGAATGCGCACAGGAACCACTATTGGGGTCACCCGTAGAAATTGACCCGGGCTCAGATGGCGTCCTGTAGATGGGTGGGGTCGTCTGCTTCGATGGCGATGGCGGGTTTGAAACCGAGGGAGTGCGAAATGGTCCGGGTTCTGTTGCAATGTCAATCATTAAGGTACATACATTTTTAGGTTCTTCTAACACTATGAACGAGTTAATAGGTGTATATTGGCCATTGATCAGTGAATCGAGACTGCCTTCGTTGCAGTCTTCAAGACTCAGCTGGATTATTCTCTGCTTGTGTCCCTTTCCCATAAATGCCCAACAATTGTAAGAACGATCAGCAAACGATGCCGTCACCACAAGAATGCTGCCATCTTTGGATTCTTCAGAAGACAAACACATATGTTCCTTGTTCACTGGTTCTGTTTTGTTAATATCCACCATAATGAATTTGCCACTTAAACCAGATTCATAGTATGCAATGCAATAATCCCTGGAATTAGAGTCCCGAAGATAGATATGACCAGATTTGAATCCAAAGTCACTGGGCAGTTGGCAACTGGTGGTTTTGATTTGGGCTCCATTTACCGCCACTGAAAACGGTTTTCTCAGCTGGTTATCTAGGCAAGTTGTATGAATCATTTTATCTAACGGAAACTGTGGCCATTCAACTCTAGTTCCAAATTTGTACTGTAGCGTCACTTTCGATGTCTTTTCGTATTCAAAACACGTCATTCTAGGAAAACAACCATTTTCGAAAATGTGTAGCAAAGCTAGCCGGTAAACCCTTTCCCTTGTTGAGTTGGCTCTTCCAACACACTTAAAGTTACCATCACCTGGCAATTGCAAGTTATATGTAGATATATCCATGACAATTGGTTTTGATTTCAGATCGGTGTGCCAAGCTCCTTTCAAACCCTCAGGAAAAGAACAGACGTTTGTTTCAGGTTGGCAGCCTCGACATGATTTGTGACAATATTTTTGATACTTGGAGCAAGCTGATTCTTGGGAGCAATAGTCAAACTCGTTTTCGCAGAGATTTAAAACTACCATCTTTTCGAATTCTAAATTCACCCTTTCTATCGTCTGCGAGTAGCTATCTCTGTCGTTGACCACACATTTACCATCACGGAAAATGGTGGCTCTTTTTAAATCAGACAAATTTCCTTCAAGTCTCATACACAATGGATACATGTACCTCTGGTCATCTGCTAAAACCACAAAAGTGTAATTATTTTCCGCTGATTTGTCGGTCCATGATGCCAAACATCTTAGTTTCTCTTTCAGTCCGTGGACGTCATCCAGGTTACACTCCCTTGTTCTAAAATCAAGTGTCACGCCGTCCCCATCCTCGCATTCGCTTTCCATTCGAGGAGGGATAACAGAAAATCCACATACTAATTCCATCTTGTAAGTGGTTTTTAAATTATAACCTCCAGAAAAAGGACATTTTATAGACGGGTTATCCTCTAAAGGAAACTTGATGATGGGACGATTTTTCAGTATCATGTTTTGCTCATTACAAATTGAAAGTGTAAATTCTGATGCGTTAGATTCTCTTATCTGAACAACAGAGTCCGATCTTTTAAGAAACTGAATACAAGAATATGATATCCGAACATTAACACCACCTTGTTTAGGAAGGTGAGCCACTAAGTAAATTCCTTTTTCACGGTTTATCATCTCATGACATCGTTTTTCAAAGCGTAGATCATTTTGCATTATGTCGATATAATCTCCATTGAAGTACATAGTTTCGGAGTCGTGACGATCCGTCCCACTGCGCCATAACCTTTCCCTTTCCAGAAATTCCGGAAACGTACAGTTTGATTTTCTACTTTGGATGCTCACAAGTAACGACGGAAGACAGAGAAGAACAAGAATAGAAAAGCACCGATCAACGAACTGCCTCATGTTTCAGTTATTCCGTCAGTATCTGAAAGTAAAATGACTTTAAGTTAAGGTAGTATGGTAGCAATGCCCAAGCAAGGGGGAGATAACTTTCTAAAATTCCCCAGCCTCGTTTTCATTCTGTCTCAGAAAAAGGCTTATAAAGTACGGGTTATTACGGTATTTTTCGACGTGTATTCAAACGTTTTGGTGATGCTGTGATGTCTTTTGAGATGCCCCCTAGGATTACCAACCTTCGATGGGTGAAGTATGGCGGGAAGGTATGTTTTACAACAAAGTTGAAATGTGAAATTACTTCTCAATTTCTTATAAAGGCGAGTAATACTTCAAAACTGATATATTTAGCTTTCTTGAGTATTCAACTACATACGTGTATTAGTTCTAGACACACAATTAACCGTTCTTATGTAGAGAAAACTCGAATTCCTGAGGCCTACGTCCACTTGTCAATATTCAAAATGGCTGCCACCACGGGGGTGAAAAATATGTAAACAAAGGCGTTTTCTGTCCAATTTCTTATGTTTCTTATGTTATGTGAGGGTAGTTCAAAGTAGTTATCATATTTTACATATATTGTATTTTAATATATCCTGCAATGGCTGCATGTCTGGTCAAAGGGAATTTGTACAGAAGTATAAAACGGAATGGAAACGCGAAAAGGGGTGATGTCAAAATTAAATGCAAACACTGGCAACACTTGGAATCAGTATCACTATAAGTTATTACAAGAACTGATTTGCTGTGTTATTTCAGCAATGAATTATTATTGATTGTATATGTAAAAAATTTGTAGGGTCTAAAAGTCTGTCATCTATGAAATTCATGCTGGGACTATTGTCTCATGTATTAAACAGATATAATTTACCAACATGTAACTGTTTCAGAAATCCGAGTCCAGACTAATTCAACAGTGATTCTGACAGTGATAAAACACTTTCTCCACCAGTTGACTCTCTCCCTCCTTGGATGAGATGTAAATAACAACTTTCAACAGTCTTAAAGTAAAAATATATCAGTAAACCTTTCATTTGGGGAATTTTTTTTTTTTGAATTTCAACTTATCCAACAGAGAGTACTTGATAAGGAAGCTAAATGTCTCTTAATTCATACAGATCTAGTGTTAATCAGTGCAGACTGCAATATAAAGATATCTTTGTATATGTAGCATCTGAACCATCTTCAACACAGCTACCACTGGCACCAGTAATCATAATAAGTAACAGTGATAGTGAGAGTGAGAATACCAGTACTCATAAAGCCAGTAAAGGTAAATAAGACGCATGATTTAAAAAAAAATGTACACATAAATATAAACTTTTAATGTTGAGGGAAACTTCAATTTTTTTATTTAGAGTGAATTTTTTTGTTTATTAATGACACATTTTAATAATATTTGCAGGTGCTTGTAAATCAGATAGTGAAGAGCTAGATTTTGGTTCACCATTGAAAACCCCACCAAAGCGTCCTCCCAGACCACCATCAAAGAAGAAAACGACACCATCTTACACAGATCTTGAGGTAAGTAACAATAGGATCATATTAGTCCAGTGACTGCTGTAGTTTTGATAAGTGTATACCTCATATATCTGTCTATCATGATATGTTAATTATTGATATAGAAATATTACTATTTATTATGTTTATGTACTATGTTTATTCTTCAACATCATATTTTGGACGTTGGCAGAGGGAAGTAGCAAGGCTGAAAATACAAGTAGAAAGTCTTAAAATTAAGACCAGTCAATTAGAACAGCAACTTCTTAAAAAAGATCGAGCAAATGAGGAACTGAAAAAGAGGGTGCTTGACCTTGAAACCACACTTCGGAGAAGATTCTGAATCGTTGAAAGTTTTTTATATATTACATGTATATAGTTTTTGTTAAAAGTTTATCAGACTAATATGGCAGGACTGGGAAAGTACTGTAAATGCCTCAATATCACAGAGGAGTCATTACAGGAAAATACTCCCAGAATTCATATGTCAAACTTAACAAAAGGACTAGCTATAGAACTTTTTTTGTTTGCAAAATCACAATTCGAAAAGCCAGTTGACAAGTGTACAGAATGGTTTGCAAATCTATTTAACTTGAATCCTGAAACTATCTCCAAGGAAACTTTAAAAACTAAACTTTATCAATTTGTTGCGAAGAAAAAGACATTGGGTGGGAAAGGTGCCAAGCTCTTTATGGATGAGCTATTTTTTATTCCCACTGCCACAACTGGAAAAGAAGTGGGGGGGGGGAAGGTTTACCAAAAGCTGTATCCAGTAAAATGGAAGAGAAAAAAAGCAAAAGAAACTATTGCAAACATTAAATATGAAAATATTCTTGTGAAGCGAAAACTAAAAAGGGCACAGGACAAAATAGATCACTTGAAAGAATCTAAAAAGGCAATTACAAAACAAAAGGATTCACATATCAAAGAAATTGAAAAATCATTACTGTCAAAAAGCACATTGTTACAATCAGATGTTTTAGAAGCAGAGAGAAAAAGAAAGAAACTGGAACAAGAAATAAGAGAACTGAAACAAAATGTCATAGAAAAGAATGAAATCATTGAAGGGCTTTCTTTAATAAAAGATGAAATGGAGACAGTTATTGTTGAAACAACACCTGTTTTACAAGAAACAAAAGAAAAAGCTCAAAATGTTCTTGACCAGATAAAAGATATAACTTCAGAAAATGAATACCTAAAACTCATGCTAGAAAACAATGCACCTTTAAATATCTATGATGATACTACAAATTCCTACTTATCAGAGTTATCTTATTGTGTAATGGATCTACTGAATTGCAACGTACCAGCAAGAAATGTATCACAAGTAATAAGTGTGGTTTCAAGACTGTGTGGCAGAGTCCCCAACAAGCTGCCAAGTAGACAAACTGTAGATAGGATTAATGATCAGAAAATCTTCTTCACTTCAGAACAGATGAAGGTCATTTCAGAAAGAGAAAACTTAACATTGTATTCAGATGAAACTTCAAAATTTGGCCAATCATTTGAAGTATTTGCTGTAACAGACTCTGACAGGAATAGCTACTTATTGGGGCTTCGTGAAATGCATAGTAAGAGTTCTGAAACAGTCCTGGACACACTCAAACAAATTCTAAGTGACATTGATGCATTATCAGATGGAACAAATACTGGGCAGCAGATTTTAAGAAATATCAAGAATACAATGTCTGACAGAGCCGCTACCGAAAAAAAGTTCCAACATCTTTTAGAGGATTACAGAAAGGAAATTCTGCCAAATATGAAAGAAGGTTGGGAAGTAATGAATGATGAAGAGAGGAAAGCATGTGGATCCATGAACAATTTTTTCTGCAGACTTCACATTTTAGTAAATTTCGCTGATGTGTGTGCAGAGGCTTAACTGAAATATGAGAATTCAATACTTGGAGATGATAGTCCCACCCAAGCTGATGACAATGAGGAAGAACCACAAAAGATAAAGCAGAATGAAAGTGGGACACTTAGACTTATAAGAACAACAAGTAAGGCTTTTGCCCGGGGTGTGGATGAGAAAAGTGGTGTATATGGGCCATTTAAGACATATATGGAAAACAAGAAACAGAGGGTTCAATTTGTGAAATTCAAGCACAATCGATTTAACATTCTGTTCCTCATGGGACAAATAACATATCATCATCGGAAAGACGTAGAAGACTTCCTTGAAAATATCCATGGGCCTACCAACAAGCTTCTTATGTCTGTACTGAAGGACATCAAAAGCCCGATATTAAAAGCGGGTTGTCGTGCACTTGGTATAATTTCATACTGTATTACAAGTCCACTTTGGCGCATCATCGAAGACAACTCGCATATATTGGAGATGACAGATGTGTACTCAAATTTGTTGGAGTTTCTTACAAAGGCCAAAAATGCTAGTACAGAAGTCATCACTGGAATATTTCTTCCATTTCCTGACATAAACGTAGTAGATACTGGTTTACTTAGGGAAGACGCAGAGACCGATACAATAACTGTGCAAATTTTACAATGGCTCTTCGAGGCGATGGCATACCTACTTGAGAGACAGGCAAAAGACCATTTACCTGGCGGAAAATTCTACACATCACCTGCCACAACATGGGAAGAAAGTCAAGGCACCATAAAGCACAACAAGCTTCCAGAATTCTTTTTTGGTCAGTTGGATTTCCTGTTGAGATTCAAACCAAATGCTACGACATTGTGCAATGAAGCATTTCTCATCTTTTCACACAACAAAACAAATAATTGGCGTGCTAACTTATCAGATATTGAAAGAGACACTTTATTAAAGGAAGCAAAAAAAGAGGGACCCAAAATTCGACAAAGATTTCAGGAGAGAATGAAAGAAATAGAAGCCAAAAGACTGATTGCTCTCAAGAAGAAAGAAAAGGAACTTCATGAAAAGAAGGATAGACTATATAAGCGGAAAGAAAAAATGACAAATGATATTCTTTTTTTCGGTTTGTGGCAGTCTTCAGAAGACATGATGCAACAGCTTGCAGAAATTGACAGGAAGTCAGAAAAAATGAAAGCAGTGAAGGCCCAGTTAACATTTAGGAAAAAAGTTTTGCAACAGAACACCAAAGACAAATCACTGTTCTCATTTTCAGCAAGGAATAAGGCAAAGACTCTGGAACAACTGATAGCCAATCTGAAAGTGTTAATACATGAAGCTAGGAAAGGATCAACTACAGAGAAGAAATCAAAGAAAAAGCCCTTACTTGTGAACAAGCACATAAAGCATAAGTTTGTTGATGCATGGTATTATGGACAGGTTCTGTCTGTTGTTCCTGGATTCACACACTGGTATAATGTAAAATATGATAGTGATGATGCCATCTATGTGTATAGACTACAGGAAGATTATGAACAAGGAGACCTTTTAATAGTCCCCCGGAAGACTGACAGGTTGAACTTCTCAAAAAAAAAAAAAAAAAGAATTCCAATTCAGATACAACTCTTTACACGTTCATCAATTACTTTGTGTGATTGCATGTCTTTAATTAATGTTGTTTTACCTTTCATGATAATAAAATTGTTTGAGGTTTGTTGATTGATTTCTTTTCATTTTCTTTCCTTGTTAAGTTTGAATTAATTTAAACATGTATTTACCAACTAATACATTTTCTATATTTCCACCGAATTTTTCATTAGTTATTTTGAGAATTAATGTTTTTGTATTTACTAATATTTTCTTCAGCATTATACATTATATTTAGAGTTCATGAATAGTTGTTTTAACTTTCATTATGTGAATTTTAGGTGCTAAGTTCCCTTAATTTCCCTATCTAATCAATACTACACCCATGGACAACTTAAAATATATAGAAATGAGCATTTTCTGAGAATTGTTAATGTTTATTTAATATTAAATGCATTAATTTATTTTTTTCTGACATAATGTATAAATATTTGTAATATGTGTAAATTTGTATAGAATGGACTTAGATTATCTTTTGATATCTCTTCTAAATTTCTTATTATTCTTCAAGTTCTCTGTTCCACAATCTTAAAGATAAGTATATTTTTGACATTGTTAATTTCAGGTGTTAACAAGGAGGCCTATGGTAGCTGTGTACAGTGACTGAGGGAACAAACAAGATGGAAAAGGAAAGATAACTCTTAAAAGTTAAAAACAATTTTCCTTTTATCACAGCAGTTTTCTGTTTATAGTCTGATATTACAAATAAAAGTTGTATTTTAATACTTCTGTTACATTATGAATACATTGTGTTGTGCATATATTTGTTGTGTGGTTGTGAAATGTCCATGTACACTTTTACAAATATCATTTGGAAGAAAGATAACTCTGTATGAAATATTGACTTTTTAAAAAAATTCATTAAAAAAAAACTTTACATCCGATCAAAAAACTAAATTTAGTTTTATAATCAGTGTGACATGTACAATGAATTTCAAAACAGAAATCTGCCATTTTTCCATTCTTAAAAATTGTCTGGTGTCGCATAATTTACGTTCCGGGTAACTTAGCGTTCCGGCCGGAACGCTAAATACCTATAATATTGGTTCCGGGCTATAATAAACGTTCCGGCCCGCGTAAGTTTGGTTCCGGCCATAATAAACGTTCCGGGCATCCAAGCACCCTTTTAAAAACTTTATTTATAATTAATCTTTACAAATAATTTGGATTTTTTTCTTTCTCTGAACGGGTTTGTTGCAACCACTATTGAAATAACGACCACTATTGAAATAATTATTTCAATAGTGGTTGAGAATGCATTTCAAAACCAAAAACAGCTTGTAACCACTATTGAAATAATGTTCACTATTGAAATAATTATTTCAATAGTGGTTGAGAGTGCATTTCAAAACCAAACACAGCTTGTAACCACTATTGAAATAATGTTCACTATTGAAATAATTATTTCAATAGTGGTTGAGAGTGCATTTCAAAACCAAACACAGCTTGTAACCACTATTGAAATAACGTTCACTATTGAAACAATTATTTCAATAGTTGTTAAGAGAGCATTTCAAAGCCTAAACCAAGTTGTCATCACTAATGAAATAACGGTCACTACTAAAATAATTATTTCAATAGCGGTTTTTATACGTGTAACCACTATTGAAATAACGACCTCTGATGTTATAAAACTTATACTTAGTTTTCCCAAATAGTTGATTTTAATGTATTGACAAGAAACGTTTGATTTACTATCCATATTAGTAGAGTGGGCAAGCCCAAGAATATAAGCGAAAATTTATTTTTATTCTACATCCTTTTGATTAAAATTAATCTTTTTTTTTTTTCATCAGAAAGTTTGTACACATATTAGATATCAATATATGTCTTCTTTCTTCTTTTTAATGTAGATATTCTAATTTCTACAACTATCCGTATTTATAATCTTTTACTTTCCCCAATTAATAACAAAGATGAAAATTATATAAGAAAATTACTTAAAATTACTAGATCAGTTAAATCACAGATATCCGTGTATTAATAGTATTTCTGGACAGAAATTAAAACATAAAATTACATATCATATTTAAACTCAATTAATTAATTTTATTATGTTGGAAAACATAATGAAGAATTTCTCCTTATATTTGTTCCAATATTGGGGTTATTTGAATGAGGTTTGCAATTTGGTTTTTATATTGAAATCATTGTCAGCAACTATTGAAATAATGATTCCAATCACTATTGAAATCATTATTTCAATCACTATTGAAATCTTTATTTCAATAGTGAACATTATTTCATTAGTGGTTGCAACCCGTGTTTGCTTCTGAAATGCACTTTCAACCACTATTGAAATAATTATTTCAATAGTGAACGTTATTTCAATAGTGGTTGCAATCTATGTTGGGTTTTGAAATGCACTCTCAATCACTATTGAAATAATTATTTCAATAGTGAACGTTATTTCAGTAGTGGTTATAAGCTGTGTTTGGTTTTGAAATGCATTCTCAACCACTATTGAAATAATTATTTCAATAGTGGTCGTTATTTCAATAGTGGTTGTAACACGGGTTATACGATGCAGCAGGATTTAAACAGAAACGTATATCGATTTAGAAGAAGTCCCAATATACGGTCTTAATACATGTACACGTACCAATACTACAATCCATGGAATTATATGCAATTATGTTGTTTCTTTGTAAACAAAAGAACGCGAAGGTGTGAAACTTGTTTACATTGACATACCCCATCATGTTGTTTTATGACTTCCTTCTATCGATACAATATGCAGTCATGCGAATCGCTGTGTCATTTTCGCAATTTTAAATGAGTTTTAGGCAGAGGGCACCCTGATCAGCTGGTAATACTAATAGATGAATTATATTTACGATTCAAAAAATTATTGGATAATATTTTAATATCTTTATATATTTTTTTCAAACACCCAATAATTGCGTTTTTGTAAAACCAAGTATATAATTAAATCACAATACATGAATGAACATAATAGGAGATGTGTGGGCGAAGGACCTACAAAGGTGTGAATAGACATTAATTTCAGCGGGAATATTATAAAGCATTTAATAGGAAGAAAAACAATTTCCTGTAATAATTCAATAAAAAAAAATATGAGGATTTTTTTTCTCGGATAAAATTTATTTTTTAAACAATCAATGTAATGCCAGCAAAATATGACGAACTTTAAAATTTCTAAGTTCCCGACTCTAGCAAAGGTTTCGACGGCACAGCTAAAAAGTATTGAATAAAACTCAACTCATTTTTTATTTATACAGGTAAGTGCAGGTATCAGCATTAATATTGTAATAATAACTCTGAAGAGGAAATGTAATACAGATACAGATTTGTATTTTACAGTCCTGAGAAATGAATAGTATTGTTAAGTCTGCGCAAAATCCTACCCCCTCCCCCTGCAGGGGGCAGAAAACTTAGCCCGACTGGCTAACGGAAGAGACATAGATATAAGTATATTTTACTTAACAATTTGTTGAATGTCCATATGTATTTTAATTTCCGCTTAAATGTCACATTTTTCGCTATAAAACGTCCATTTTCCCCCGCTGAAATGTCGAACGCCGAGATTTATATACCATGTATTCAGAATTGTTTTGTAACTTACCACGATTTTCAAAAGGCATATCTGAATGATATATATAAATAACGAAGTTTCAAAACAATAATTATTTGGAAAGAAGAAGAGATTTCTCTGTTATTCTGTTAAAACATGTTTTCAGCCATAGAATGCAGTGGAAAATGGAAAATATCCCCCTCCCCCCGTGAAACGAAAATGCGGCGTGTAGTTTTCGTCAGTTGAAAACTGCACAGCTCCATTTCAAGTGAGTCGAATTAGGCTTTCATCTTATAATCTTGATTATGAGACAGGACGACATAATAAAATACTTAGGGAGAGTGGAATGTATAGAATGTGTTACAGTGAACATGCGTGGATCTAGAAATATTTCAAAAGGGGGAATGGGGGTTGACGACCTGCATTTTGAAAAGCTTCTTTAAAAATATGTCAAGAAGTATTACTGACAGAAGTCTGTACAATTATTAAGTGCTCACAACGTCCATGATCTCTGTAACTTTGGGACATATATCCATTATGCTTTTAAGTTGAGAGAAAGTTTTTTCTTATATGATATGGTAATTCTCCAATGAAATCATTATATACGACGATTGTGTAATCTATAAAAACTATCATACAATATGCCATTATGTATTATTTGGCATTGTGTTTGTTATTGTTGAAATGCGATAAGATATATGTCTAAAGCAATTAATAAATAATAATAAACCTTTAAAACTAAAATTGAAAGATTTTGTGTCAAAGACAGGGTTACATGCTCACATTAAATACTGGAATTGTTGTAGATTAATAGTTAAAAAAAGTTCAAACGCTTTAACGTAAACACATTAGGTAAAGTGAGAAGTAATAAAAAACAAAATGCGTTTGTGAAACACTGATGCTCCCGTACGGCAGTCTTTTGTGAAAGGTAAAGTTTCTAAAGTGCAAGTTAAACTCTAAGGTCAAGAGATCAAAATGTTGTTTTCCAAAAAAAAAAAAAAAACGACTTGTATCAATGAAAATACCTGTGAAATATGAAAGCCCAAGAACCAACTGTTCAAAAGTTATATATGGCCAAGGTTACATTTTTTAAAAAGTGGGTCAAACTCAAATTGTGATCAAATTCAATGATACCCAGGGAAAGGACCCGTCACATGAAATATACATGTGAAATATATAAAAGCCCTAGCATCAAATGTCAAAAGTTATGGCCAAGGTTAAAGTTAACTTTTTATCTTTGTAATAAAGTGGAGAAGAAACAACTTAGTAAGAAAAATATTTGAAAATACTCTCAGCAATTGTAACCCGGAACGTTAATCATGACCATAATTTTAGTTCCGGGCTACTTTTTCTTCGTAATAAAGTGGAAAAGAATCAACGTAGCAGCAAAAATATTTGAAAATACTCTCCGCAATTGTAACCCAGAACGTTAATTATGACCATAATTTTGGTTCCGGGCTACTTTTTCTTTGTAATAAAGTGGAAAAGAAACAACCTAGTAAGAAAAAATATTTGAAAATACTCTAAGCAATTGTGACCCGGAACGTTAATTATGACCATAATTTTAGTTCCGCGCTATTTTATCTTCGTAATAAAGTGAAAAAGAAACAGCCTAGTAACAAAAGATGTTTGAAAATACAGAGCAATTGTAAGCCGAAACGTTATCTAATTTTTATTCGTAATAAATTAATTAATTTTTCTTCGTACGCGTAATAAAGTGGAAAAGAAACAACCTAGTACATGTAACAAATATGTTTGAAAATACTCTCCCAATTGTAACCCGGAACGTTAATTCTGACAATAATTATGGTTCCGGGCTACTTTATCTTCGTTATAAAGTGGAACAGAAACAACTTAGTTACAAAAATGTTTGAAAATACTTTATTATTATCTTTTTATACGGTAGAATACAACGAACAGGAAACAAAAATGTTTGATATTACTCTCAGAAATTGTAACCTGGAATAATAATTATTTTTAATTTGCAAATGATAAAAAAAAAATGAATTTACAATTTTACATTTTTGCAGATGCTGTAATTTAAACTCCTCATTTTTTGGGGGGAGGGGGGTCAGATAATTAACTAACACTTTTTTTTTTAATTTTTGGAGCTGTTATAACCTCCCCTTTTTTAAATTTGGGGGAGGGGGTTGAGATTTAAAAAATGGAGGGGTGTTACATTATTGCAGCTTGCCTTCTGCCTACATGTATATATTTGAATGTTTTCTCCACAAATTTTGATATTCATTAAACATAATGGTATGTATAAAACGATAAAAAAAGTTTTAAAGTGTCATAAAAATTGTCATTTTCTTATTGTGTTTTATGTATAAAAAACACCAAGGAATAAAAGTTTTTCCCAAATATCTTAAGGTTTGGGTGGGTAGGGCATGTATCGAAGTTACAGAAAAGTGCATTTCAAGGCCTTTAAAACATAAAAAAAAAATCATTTAAAATTTGCTAAAACCTTGATTTTACTAAAATATTTGAGCTAATTCAATTTTTCACAATCAACATTGCTGGTCTTTACTTTTCATATTTCAACCTTGTTTTTTTTTCTTCCTACGGTCTTTAAAAAACAACAACAACATAATTTTCATTAATTACTTGTGTTTGTTTATTCTAAGGGAATAAACCATATCGTTATGTTTTCATGTTTGTTTCATTGCAGAATAAACCACATATTCATGAAATATCCATTGTTAATTTATCACAAAAACTATATAACTATCTTCATCAGTGAATTATATTTTTATGTTTGTTTATTTCTAATGGAATATAAATCATATTTTCATGCCAAGTGATAATATCTATGAGGAATGGAAGCCATGTATTCGAGGCTCGACATTGTGGAATTTGCAACACTTGTAATATCATTTAAACAGAGAATGCATCTCTGTAAATACATATAACATTTTGTATTTAATTCTTTAATTTATCAGATTATAAAATTAAAATTTACTGATCAAATTTATCTTTGACATTGTGCTTCTTTTTAGCCTTTTGTAATCTCAGTCTAGTTTATCTTCTATCCCCTTTACCCTGTAAACATGGTAAATACCGGGTCTGCGTGCATTCAAGCGAGAAATTCACACCTGACATGCACTGGATAAACAAAGGGACTTAATTTGTATGCATTAGATAAATTAAGCCTTTCATGCGACCAAATTTTATTCGGTGTGTATGTATCAGAGAGCGTATTTTGCGATCTTTACTTGGGCTATTTATTCATTTATTTTTAAAAATGGCTGTACAAAAAGGGCATGACGCCTTATAAAAAGAACACTGCGCCACATGAAAATGGCATGCCGCTGCGCCATGCTTAATCCTCAAGGGAAAAAAATACTTCTATGGCTCAGTGTAGAATGAAAACTGGCAGGTAATAATTGAGAGATACCGCGATTCGAAGATTGCAGCCATGGCCGGAACCAAACTTACAGTAAAATCCGGAACCAATATTATGATTTTAAGGTTTCGGCCGGAACGCAAAGTATCCGGAACGTAAATTATGCGACACCGGACATTGCTACGTACAGAATGGTAAAATAAACATTGTTCAATTGAAATCAATACAAACTTCAAAACCAATCCATGTATATGGCGAAACAACATCATAGAAAAGTTCCACGGTTTTCTTCAATCTCTCGCCAGAGGGCGTATTACGCTTCGCTACAACACCTCTGTCAACGTCTAAATGCCAAGATTCTTGGCAAAACTTAGTCTGACCTATTGTATAACATATTATAAATTTTCAAGTTATATATTTAAGCTTTAAAATTTAAAGAAAAGTTTATGTATGAAAATTAGAAAGAGATATATCTGTATCATCGTATCTTACAAGTGATTATTTCTCGGCGGGATATTGCATCACCAATGTAGACAGATATGGAGAACGTGGAAAATTTAAAACGCATTGCCGACAAATATCAACATGGTTTAGTTTTTAAATACAAAGAACTTGCAGCATTGACACATATACAGAAAAGTTAAGGTAATGCGCTTGTTAATCTTCCTGTGATAAAGGCCAAGCGTCTACGCCTTCCGTACTACTTTTTTAGACGTTGACAGAGGTATTAGTGGAGCGTAGCGGGAACGATAACTCTGGGTAGAGATTGGGTTTTCTTCATGGGCGCCGCCATCTTGTTTTACTGGCTAGCCCTTACTTGGAACAATTCGTAAGGGTGAATTGTTTGAGGGATGGGTTGGGAGGGCTCACATCTTTTGTACAGGATGTGCCTCAACACAATGATTATATATAGCCTAGAGAGAATGGGATTTTTCAAGCTAGAGCTCTATTTGCAATTTACATTGATTTATGCAGGATGAAATTTCAGGCGCCTTTGGCCGTTGTTTGTGACCCACCCTTTTATCAAATCTTCATATTGTATGACTTAAATTTTCTTATACTGTGATATATAATACAACATAGCTATACTAAGCTTATTTATGGAACTTTTCTAGACAGAACGTTCCATCGTTAAAATGATTTTGTCTTCTAAGGACCCGGTCTTATCCCAAAACGCAGTTACATTTTCACAAATTTAATGAATATTTTCTTTTTAAGATTTGTTTTAGTACATTTGAATTTTTCTCTTAAAATTGTAAAAAGAATTTTCTTGTTAAGATATCTATAAACAAGGAAAAAAAAGAAACACCAACAGCTCAGTGATACTCAAGGGCAACTGTTTTTAAAGATTAATGATAGTGTACTAGTTAGCCGCAGACCGGGGAGGGGGGCACAACCAAACATTTCAGTTTTGGGGGCATTACCAATTCCTTGATAGAGAAAAAAAAAAATTAAGGTTATCAGACATTATTATTCAGGGGGCACAAGCATAAACACAGCTGTTTTCTATAGATATACACTATGTATAGCGGCAAAATTACCCCCCCCCCGTGCCTACGGCCATGAACGGTATTATGTATAACATTACCGTAATATTTCTTACCATAGATAATATATCTAGCAGCTAAGGTAGGGGTAACCTTATTAATAATGGTCAGAAATATTAAAATTTTACAAAGCGCTCTTTACATTAAACACTGTTAAAGTTTAGAATTGAGAGAATTTAAACTAACCTTGAAAATAAAGATTGCTATGCATTTAGCCGTTCATTTTACATTCTCTGAATTCTAAAACTTTAATGCAACATATATTTAAGAGGTTTGGATCCTAAATCACAATTCAGGGGCATATTCCTTCTGCCTTATATATAACAAGAACATGTACGTAAACTTCATGATTTATAATTTTATCGTTATTACTGTTTAGGGGAAAAAATCAAACATAATCAATTTTTGACGTCCAATTAAATAAATGAATTAACATTACCCTGTTTACAAGGATTTTTGGCCGATATATAAAAACTTTTAGAATGTTTCTACAGTTATTTTTTTTTAAAATCACTACAAGTTAAACAAAAGGAAATTTTCCTCCTGGAAATGGGAAGCAGAGATAAATCCTTTGATAAAAATTCAAAGCACAACATCTTCAGAACATTTTAAACTTTTTTATTCAAACAGATACATCTTTAGTCTAGTAATAACCCTTTTTCGAATGTCCCCATCTGAAAAAAAAATAAACATTTATAAGAATTTTCTATGGGAGCATTTGCATCAAACATAGATACATGTATTGTCAGAATATTCTACACTTAAAAGATGTTTACTGTGCGAATTATCCTTAATTTAAATAGGGATTCATTTTCATGTGTACAAGTAGATATGCGCGTTCTGAAAAGAAATATTTTTTACTAAAGTTTAAGAATGATATTGATCTACATGCAATGTCAATCTGGTAACTTTTACAATTATACCTTTTACCATTTGGATTTAGAAATGGAATATATGCATATTCATGTATTCATTAGTGTTCTTTAGGTGTATATTTGTATTCATAAAACAATAAGTGCTTATTGAAAATTTTCCCCAAAATGAAGTATAAAATTCCCAATGACCATCAGGTTGACAATTTCTGTGCTTTGTCTCGGAAATGTTAAATTTTGAGATTAGAATGATTTATTATGACACTAATAAAAGATACGCCTACAATCTGTCTTCATTTGGTACTAGAGCAAAATGTATAAAGACACCAATGTTTCAAAATTTTATCAGTTTTTTTTTTAGCTTAAAGTAAGCCCCGATACCTTTATACAAGTTTAGAAATCCTCAAACTGACCTTGAACAGCATTGTTTTAATAAACTGTAGCCACAGTATCCTTGAGAATATTCATTTCTGTAACAGTATTGTCTGCACTGACAATTCCTGCCAATTCCTGGGTACCCACCGCCAGGGTACAAGTTTCCTCCTCCAGGGTACAAGTTTCCTCCTCCAGGGTACAAGTTTCCACCGCCAGGGTACAGGTTTCCTCCTCCTGGATACCAATTTCCTCCTCCTGGATACCAGTTGTTTCCGCCGCCTGGGTACATATTTCCTCCTCCTGGGTACCAGTTGATTCCGCCGCTTGGGTACCAGTTTCCTCCTCCTGGATACAGACTTCCTCCTCCTGGATACATATTTCCACCACCTGGGTACCAGTTTCCTCCACCGGAGTAATAAGTTGCAGACACTATGACACAAGATGGGAACATGCAGCTCAAATTATTTGATTTCATTTGTGTACTTTTTAAAAAAAAAAAAATTCTATTACGTATTTCTTTATACTTTTTAAAATGTAAAACAAAATATAAGAGCAAAATGGTTCTACTTTGATTTATATTATACATCTATATGAAATCAAAATATATCAACATAAATACATGTAAGGTTCAAACACACGAGCAATTGAATGTAAGTATTATATGCATGAACCGGTGTTGTAGAGTAGGATTTTCCCATAGCCATCTTTCCCCCGGAATCTGTACTCTAGAGTAGGATTTTTCCCCGAGGGGAAATCTCATACTAGAGCCAAATTTCCCCTTCGTTCTTTCTCAGAGTAGGATTTCCCCTCTTTTATCAATGCTTAAATCATTTCGAAAAAACAATGTTGAAAAAAAAATTTGAATGAAAGTGAACTGATTTTTTTGCAAATATGAGTGTTTCGACTCAAGAATTGTCTAATTTAGTATGAAATCTTAAAACATATAGTTTAATTCATCCAGTCTTAACACAAAATTTTAACTCTTGGGAATAAATCACTCAAAAAATCGTAAGACTCAATGGTTCAACACCCAACCTTGGAACAGCAGTTCATGTTTGCTCACAAGTTCTTAAATTGTATAAGGGCACCTTTAGTGATTTGATAATTTGTTTGCCTCTCAAGGGCCCAATATTGATCAATGGGTCCATCCTTTTTACAAAGAGTGTGATAGAAAATTCTAAAATTTATGTTATCGATAGGTTCCACATACCATTTTGTGCGTATTTGAATCGAGTAGTTCTTCAAAGGGGAAAAAGCCAAAATCAAAAACAAAACAATAGAAGAAACGCTGCGATATTGGATTTGAAAGCAGAGAGCAAATTCTCTCTGTGAACGTTTTGCAAAATTTCAAATTTTTAGAAATAAATGACCCATTTTTAGTTCCATTCCAATATTTAAACACCAGAAATTTGGAAAGGCACTTACACATCAATGCACATGTAGTTTGAAATACACTCGGAAACAAAATGCACAAAAAATAAAATTTCTTGTTGATACAGTTAAAATTTGTCCAACCGATTTAAATGAACAATTTTTTAGAAACCAGTTTGACCAGATGTAAGGAATAAGATTTGTATGCTTCAAAAAAAAAATGTTGGACGGTTACTGAGAAAAATGAGATTTAAAATTAAAACTTCGTATATTTCAACGAAACTGGTTGCCATTTTGAATGTAGGGCACTTGTAACAACGTGTCGCCCCCTTTCCCCCTCACACATAAGAGCAGCCATGATATTTTATGGGGGAAAATTGGCTCGGGGGAAATCGCACTCTATAACTATTACACAGAGTAGGATTTCCCCCTGAAAATTGAATCTGGTGAGATTTCCGTGGGGGAAGATTTTAGAGGGGAAAGCCTACTCTACAAGACCGGCACACACTTAATATAATTTTTATAACAATGTAAAACATTGACATGCATATATTTACACTTGATGGATGGAATGATATATTGTACAGCACAGGGTGCCACATACTTGGGTGTTTAACTGACTATAGACGTTAATGGTCAAATAACTATATGACAACGTGATGACTTCAGGTTTTCCATCGTAAGCTTTTCCTTAGTAATAATCTAATATCACATTCAGGGTATTTATTCAGTATTGATTCAGTACGCAAGAGCATGTTTGATGTTTGGAGTACGATCAGTTTTTAAATCGAAGCGGGCTACTGACAAATAAGTTGGTGTTACAAGGCTTTCAAAAAAATTTAATAGTCAGAATTTTGCAAATCATATGGTCGATATAATGATTTTGTTCGGAAATACAACATATCGTTGGGTCGTATTCTGACTAACATGTTTCATACCCATTGTAAGGCTTTTGTAATTACACTGATTTTGATTGCCGATTACTCCGTCTACCTAACCAGTACAGAGGGCTCACGGCGGGTGTGACCTGTTTACAGGGATGCTTACTCCTCTAAGGCACCTGACCCACCTCTGGAGTTCCAAGGGGTACTTTTCACGATTTGTATTGATAACAGGATTTATGAGATCGATCATTGTTCGTTATTTTCACTTTTTTCATACATTAATTTGAAACAGATTACTTTTTCACTTTTATATTGAATATGAAATACTTTTTTTTATATAGAATTACAATCAGAATTATTTTTATGCATACCCGTAGTCAATACGTTTCATCAATTAATTAATTAAAAATTAATAAATTTATTTTGCTATTTACTTTTCATATACACGTAAGAATAATATACCTAAACAAATGAATTAAACCACGCCAAGATTAATTGCGAAACATGCTCTGTAAGGACGAGAGAGAAACACAATAGAAATGATTATCTTTATGTTAACTTTGAAGTTTCTAATGAAAAGGACTTCTTTCTATTAAAAACAAACAAAAAATTACCTGTTAGGAACTATTCAACAGAAATATAACTAGATGCGATCTCGTTGCGAGCAACGAGTGGGTCTTCCGTCCGATTTTTGATAAGATGAGATTAGAATTTGACTGAGATTTTTGTTCAAATATAATGAAAAAAATTAATTGTTAAGACCAAAATTTTGCTTCAGTAGTGTGTATTAAAATATTGATCATTAAAGAGTTACAGATTAAAGACTTTCGACCCGTCCCGGCCCCTATTTTGAGGGGCCAGACCTTTTTTCTTGGTATCTTCTGATAGCTCTCATGATTTCGAACATTTTTGTTCAACAACTATTCTGAATTTTTTTTTTCGTTTCCGAGGTATATGCAAAAGAAATATTTAGGGGCTGTCCCTTCAACTCCTTAATGAGGGCGTTAAGCAAAAATGAAAAGGTTACATATTGTTTAAAAACTTATTTTGAACATCTTTTATTCAACACTGCTTATCAAAATATTTCCAAATTTCGGGATATAGGGAGCCAAAGATTTGTCATTCTGGCCCCTTGTGGCCCCTAATTATGTAACATATGATGTGAATATTATAATATATAGTTGTAAATTGTTGAGATAAACATGTTTGCTTCAGTAATGAATTACAAAATATTGAGCATTAAAGAGTTATTCATCAAAGACTATCGGCCCCTCTCAGCCCCTATTTTGAGGAACCAGTCCCTTTTTCTTCATATCACTTTAAAGATCTTATGATTTTGAACATTTTTTGTTCAACAACTATTCAGAAATTTTTTTTTCGTTTCCCAGATTTTTGCAAAAGAAGCATTTAGGGGCCGGCCCTTTTACTCTCTATTGGGGACGTTAAGGAAAAAATAAAAGGTTGCATATTGTTCAGAACATTATTTTGAACATCTTTTGTTCAGTATTGCATATCAAAATATTTCACACTTTTGAGATATATAACGTTAAAGATTTTGCATTTTGGCCCCTTATGACCCCTAATTATGTAACATATAATGTGAATATCAATATATGTAGTTATAAATCGTTAATATTAACATTTTTGCTTCAGTAATGCATTACAAAATATTGATCGTTAACGAGTTATTGATTAAAGACTTTCGGTCCCTCTTGGCCCTTATTTTGAGGGGCCAGCCCCCTTTTTTTCATACCACTTTAAAGCTCTTATGATTTTAAACACTTTTTGTTCAACAACTATTCAGAAATTCTTTTTCGTTTCCGAGATATTAGCAGAAGAAGCATTTAGGGGCCGGCCCTTTAACTCCTTAATGGGGACGTTTAGAGAAAAATGAAAAATTGCATATTGTTTAGAATATTATATTGAACATCTTTTGTTCAATATTGCTTATCAAAATATTTCCCACTTTTGAAATATAAAGCATCAAAGATTTTGCATTCTGGCCCCTAATGGCCCATAATTATGTAACATATGATGTGAATATTATAATATATAGTTGTAAATTGTTGAGATAAACATTTTTGCTTCAGTAATGCATTACAAAATTTTGATCGTTAAAGAGCTATTGACTAAAGAATTTCAGCCCCTCTCGGCCCCTAATGTGATGAGTCAGCCCTTTTTCTTTGATATCAAATAAAAGATCTTGTAATTCTGCACAATTTCTATTCAATATGTTTTTAGAAAATCTCGATAGTTTTAGAGATATCATAAAAAATGTCTCGAAAATTCACTCCTGATTCATGTCCTAAAATTCGATCCCTACCGAGCTTCCATACTAGGTACTTCCGGAAAATTTAAAAACCCAGGTGCAAAACTTCAACATGTCGTCTATAATCGCTGAAAATTTCAGCGCTCTAGCTTTTGTCGTTTTTTAGTTTTTGTGTCGACAAAATGGTTATCTGAAAATCGATTAAAGGGCGATAACTTCCGACCGGAAGTGAATTTTAAGGATTTGAAGAAAAAAGGATCATCTTCAGATCAAAACGCATTACCCCTGAAAATTTCATGAAAATCGATCGAACCGTTTGCGAGATATCTTCTGCACAAAAATTGTAAAGAAAAAGTGGAATAATAATAATAAAAGTGAAAAAGAAACAATACAATAATAGAAGGGTCTTCCGTTGGAGACGGAAGACCCTAATAAAATTAAAGATCTACCTGCAACTGCAGCAATGCAAATCACCACAAGGGCAAAAATGTTAGAATTGGCCATAGCACTTGGTATTGCAAGTCTTCTTGATGTGACGGTGAGATTTCAAACATGGAGCTTATATACAATATCTAAGTGGTCTAAATTTGAAGAACCACTTCCTATTTCCATAAAGAAGAATAATGATGAAAGATTGCAGTTGTACAAGGGTTAATAATTATCCTAAATAATGATTAATTCCAGTAATTGTGGTAATGCTTACTGACAATAAGTGTCGTTCGAGAATGTAAACATGTTATTTCCACACAAAAACAGTCACACCATGTCAATTTCTTCTTATGATTTACCCTGTCAATTTCAAGGAAATATATGTGACAAGATCCAAACATGTAGAGATTATTGAAATGTAATTTAGTTGCGAGTGTATGCACGTGCAGTTGTGTAATTTTCATTATAATTTTAAAGCATCGAAAGGATGGAAACGAATGTATTAATTTTTAATGCATCATGTGGAAAAAATCATTTACCTATAATTTGAAAATGCATGTAGATGTTTTTTCATTGAACACAAAATTTTTATAATTATGCAATAAAACGCACCATAACTGCCATTACATTCTGAAACATCCCTGGAAGCATACAGTTATGTGTATACTTTTTTTTGGTTTTTGTAGAAGTGTAGTTAAATTAGTTAAAACAGATTAAAAATAAACTCTCTAACTAGTTATGAATAATTAAAGTTAGATACTACATATACGTCTTGTAATGTTTACATGGATTTTTGTTTTGCAACATAGTTTTGATTTTTTTTTAAAGACTCCTTAATTTGTCACTTTCCCGAAAAATTGAAAAGCGTAGTTATTTAAGAGCTTTCTATACGCTGCACACGAAAGAGTTATGATTTTGTGGTATTTTTATGCAGATAGAGTACGTATAATCTGCCCCTTGATCGAGATAAAAATAAATTGAAATGAACAGTTATTACTTAATATGTGATCAAATCAAGCATTCATAACATCTTAATGAGCCAAGATGAATAGACTGAACACTTCATTTGCAGATATTTTGCCCACTTAAGTAGACAACAGTGATTTCTGTTCATCAGTGCTTCATTGTCTTTGAACATTTTTCCCGGTGGTAAATGCTAGGTACCCCATGTTGAAAATATAATAGATAAGCTCAATATTTACTCCTTTACACACTTATAATTTTCTCAATGTGCAAAAATCTTTTCCTTAAGATTCATTTTTTCTTTAATTCATTTGAGAAACTGACAACAATTGCCTACATAATCGATAAAGAGCCAAAATAAATAAATAAAATAAAATATAAAAATTTTATTAATATTAACACTATTACACATTGAAACAAAAAATACAAAAATCATGTACAAAAATAAGCACAGACATGTAACAACAATATTTGACAAAGCAGTGCATGTTTAAATTATTTGTGCCATACAGACTGAAGTTCCAAGCAAACCAGCATTTTCATGCCCGGAGTACGTGTCCGTTATAAGATCTATCTTTTCACCCTTACAGATTATTTCAAATTAGAAACACTATAACAGACAATTTCGATTCATTACTTGTACAAAACAAGTCATAAACCTAAATACCCGTGTGCATGCATTTATTATGAAAGTTCGTTCAAAATAAGACATCAATGAAGAGATTTTTTCCTGCATTGGTTCCCAATGTTAATATTTTCATCGATTGGATCTTCTTCGAAACAAAGATCTTGTGTCTCTTTTGGGCGTTTTCTTGCTTTTCAGTGAGACGCTGGATTACAAACATCCCTATATCCCCATCCTATTACCCACTCCTCGGACAATGAAGATAAACTTTTTTCCATTTTCAAGTTCTCCTCCGTGAAAATGTGACCGTATACTTCAAACTCTTCATCCAACTCCTCAGTGAAAATGGTATTTAAACTGCTCACCCTATGAACTCCTTCGTGATAGTGAAAAAAAGTTCCTCAAACTCATCATTCTACTCCTCAGTGAAAACTTGACAACGTCAACACCCCATTTTTACTCCTCAGTAAAATGGGACAACAATCTCTCCAACTTACTCCTCACTGAACATGGGATTGCAAACGATAATCTCCTCATCTTCTTTAAAACCATGCAATCCGTACAGGCCAGGGCACTCGATCACAGTTACAATGTTGGGATTTTCGTAGATGGATGAGGTTTTGGAAATGACAGATTCTGGATCGTTACCTGGAAGATTTCCCTCTCTCCCTCCATGCCAGCTGGTTTTTCTCCATGGTAAAAGTAGTAAGGTTTAGGACGGGGACCCAAGTTCCAGTCGTCTTGACGTTGCTCTTCAATATCGTCTTCGCATGGACATTTACACATTTCTGCGACCATACATCCAAAGGATCCCATCAAAAAGCAAATGATGCCAATTCCATATAATATCAGAAGGTTTTTGATCAAAGGAAAATGTGGCTCTCCTTTGAATCCATGGGTTTCTTGGAAATCAGATATCCCATCCTTGTGGACGCTAGCAGGTAAAGGTGCACTCATACACATTGGCAACCCCACCGTTAATCCCACCATAATTTGTCCAAGAATTCTAGATCTCCCCATGTTTGTAGTTGCAACAATTGGTAATTTCTTTGATCAATACTGATTATGTTGTCACAGTAGATGCAACGTCACAATGAAAGACTCCATATTTTTTTTGACGTCATGAGGAACGATCCATTTTAACGCCAAGGGTAGGGTCAGTACACATGGTTGTAAACATGTTGTATGTCAATTTTAAGGTAAAGATCTATTAGATGAAATAAATCTATATATATTTATCAGATTTGAGAAATCAATTCTTTAAATGATTCTTCATAACTTAAGCTTGATCAAATAATGGTTTTTTTTTTTAAAAAAAAAGGTTATAATGTCATTTTCAATGAAAAGTGAGAAGAAAAAAAATGTTACAAATCTGTGTTTTATTTCCAATCAGAAAATGAAATGTATCCATATTGACTACAGTCTCTCAGAAAACAGTAATTTACACATTCTTGACCTCTTCTTTAGATTACTTTTCGCATGATTTCAAATTGAATGAAGATGGTATAAGTGCTCTCTCTATATTTTTTACAAGATTCAATTTAAGCCGTAAAGTACTGGGAAGAACGTTAATTTATTAATTAAATTGATATTAAATAGCGTCATAATGGATCTAAAAAAGAGTTTAGTATTTTTTTGACGTGGGGTGGTGGTGGTGGTACATGTAGGTGGGGGGTTTGAGGCTTCTTAACTGCTGTAAAAATCGAGCTCTTTTTCTGAATTGCGCAAATAGTTATAAGAAAGTCCCGTCTTTTTTAAAATAGATTTATACACTGCATGTATGTATATTAATATTGATAAAGTTTACAATGAGTTCATGGCATGGCTTCGGGGCAGTCCGAGCCATTTGTTATTCGTTACGTTGAATGACCTTACGTCTAAAACTCTAACCCATACATGTATTCATGAACATGAATATAATTTCTAAAATATAACAAATGTGAACGACTACTATTGTCAAATCCGATTTGTACAATAGAGACACTGAAATATGTTCAAACCTAAAGTTTGACATGCAGAATAATTTATCTTTTTGCAATTTACAAATCACATTACAAGCACATATATACATATACTGTGATTAGTAAAAAAAAATAAGACGATGAATAGCAAATTATGCGTCAACTTTTAGCAAGTGCATGCGTCTTTTCAACACATTTATTTTTTGTGACAAATTGTTAATATTTTTTGTGACAAATTGTTAATATTTTTTGTGACAAATTGTTAGTCCGACCAAATATACCTTTTATTTTAGTTCCGTTTGATCAGTTTTTACACTTCATATGAGTGGACGACCATAAGGTGGTTCTTTTCTGGATACGATCACAGATAGATCGACGTCCCCCTTCCCTCTTTGCGCAGATTTATTTGTGTATTATTATGTTCCTTCACTGCAAAGGTTACCTAAAGTCAACAAAAATGAACGATTAGATGGTTCGTAAATCAGAGCTGACATTCCTTAAATTAGCATCTATATATCTGACTGTCCTGACACCTGAATGACTTGATTTTATTCTCTTTATATTAGAAAAAAAAAAACTTTTGCAATGCATCACCATATGGCAAAGGACGTGGTCTTACGGTCACATCAAAATTGACCTATAATATTTGTTAGAATTTTGATATTTTGCCCATTATGAGTACAAGGATCATCAAATCTTGTCAGTCGATGCGTCTAAGGACCAGAGGGTATTTTGACCCACTGTACGTCACAATTACCACTTTCTGAATTTTGCAGTTTTTTTCATTTTCAGAAAGGTTGAATATTGTGTTAGTTGATGGATCTTGGGACTTCGGAATGTGTCAACAAAAGGAGGTCGCAGTAACCTACTTTCTTGATTTTTCTTTTTTTTCCCCCTGATTATTTATTTACGACATCACAGCCAAATGTTTCGGATATATATGTATTATGAGGCTTAGAATCATCAACTAAAGAGTAGTCAAACTAACATATTTTCTGAATTAAAGCTCATCATTAAAAAATATTATAATTTCTTTATTTTGAACACTATGGCATGTACATGTAGGGACACCAAATCTAAATTATTGATGCATCCTGGGACTCAGAAATTTGTCATTAATAAAGTCGTCATTGTGACCTACCGGGGTATTTCTTGTTTTTTTTTCAATTTCAAATTTTTTTAAGCAAAGAGAGTTTGGATCATCAAACCGTATCAGTACTGCAGTGGCGTATATTCCTTTCTGCTGATGTGTAGGCTAGTGTGAGGCTCAAAGTGTGGGTAGGCAAGTAGCGGGTCGCTCCCTCTCGATAGGGATTGGGGAGGGGTTCGGATGGAGCATTTTTGCGACTTCGAAGACATATATCATATATGTTTGTTTAGAAATAATACAATCTCGAAATGGATGCAAAAAACCACCACATAAGCTTTGATGTAATTTTAAATGATAAAACCGAAAAAAAAATCCTTCTTGGTAATATATCCATAGCAACATTCTCTTCATCAAACTTGATCAATATCATTATGTAATTTTCAACCTAAGTTTTAAGTACAATTTTAAGGTTCCATATATAAGATGAATCTTAAAAACGCATAGTACATAGTACGCAGCCATGATGTTTATATTTTAAGCAGTATTGCTTTAACCTACTTATGTAAGCTCAAAATATTTTTATTGTTTTTCTACTGTTGATCATTGAGTTTGGTCATGCGTGTTTCACCTACCATTGGTGAATCAATATCGAGCTTTTTTCAGCATAAAAAATTATACCAAATGTATGCATTGTTAGCACCTATTTAGATATATATTCTAAGCAATTCCTTCACAGCATTATCGGCAACAAGATATAATGTTGTTGTGTAAGTGGTCAATTTGGTTGTCCTATTCTTTATTAACTACAGGCTGAATTAAGATTGTAAGTAGCTGAAAATCTAAATTTTTCCATATTTACAGTCCACTACTATGGCAACCATGACACATAACAACAAAATTTTGTTTGTTAAATTTTGTTTCAAAAACGATCAGCAAAGTCTCTTCAAAACTGGTGACCATGAAAGATAAAATGGTTTAAATAGTTGCAGAGAATAAGTGCATTCTTATTCATAGTTGGGTGTTTTGATTGACTTTTTGAAACCAAGGGGCTCAGGGGCAAAGTCCCCAGAAGCTCCAGTTTTAGGTTTTTTTAGATCAATTTTGTGAGTTTTAGGTATAATTTTATGTACAATAAAATTAATATATACCCCTCCCCCCAAAAAGGATTAATTTTATTTATCTTTGTTTAATTTTGGGTCACAAAAAATTCCCCTCTAAATCCACCAGTGCTTATAACCTCTGCTTAATAAGTTGTTTCTCAAAAAGGTGTGACAGGACCTCTACTCGAAACCTCGTCCCGTCTTAAAGGTAAAGGCAGGAATGATATTGGGCCGTGGCACGTACATGTAGCATTCTCGAAGCTCTTTTCGAAAAATAGTCTTAAGGTATTGAAATTTTCATTAAAGGGTTATTTCTCCCTCTCACTTTCTGTCGATTAGATAGAGGACCCCCCTCTTTCCGAAATTAAATGGATTTATCAAGTTTGGGCAGTTTTCTTTTTTCTTTTTTTTTTTTAACTTACTTTAATATGTAAATATGCCGTAGAAAGATAATTCATGAAAAATAAGTCTAACAGTCGTGGGGGTTTGGAGCGAAGAGAATTGCAGGGGGGGGGGGGGGGTCCCGTCCCCTAGAATCTGTGGCAGATCTCAGGAACATACTTTGTCGAAAAGAATGTAATGGAATGATTAACATTTGTTCATGTTTAACAGAAATTAGTACAGGAAAGTGAAAAAATATTACTTTTTTGCAATCTTTCACCATCACCTCTGTTTATATGTATGCAACTTGAATACGGTTAGATAGGCAATATGACTCAGTAGTACGATTGTGGTAAAATATTTTAAAGGATGTGTACAGTACAGACAAAATTTAATTAATTTTTACGGGTATTGACTTCGCACTCAGTATTAAAAATTGAAAACGCCCTCAACCCTTTTGAATTATTTCGCTACCTGAATCCACACAAAACAACCGGCCTAAAACTGTTAGGATGAAAGAAAACTTAGTTTTTATTTGAAATAAATGAAAATAACATTTCATGACCATAAAGTAGATTCAGGTCATGATTTATTGACATAACCTTTTCTGAACTTTTCAAAAGTAGTTTCTCACATTCAAATTGAGCACTAACGTGTTTTCCTCTGTAAGAACAAACATCAATAGGTAATCATTATTTCACACACCCTTTTTGGTTTAAACTAAGAACCCTAGAAATTTAGATGAGGTTTTTAATGATTTTATTATCCTGCAAAATAGGTTTGAACACTGAAAAGAACTATGATTAACCCTTGAAATACTAAAAATAAATTCCTGCTCAAAAAAGTAACACCAGACAAGCTTTGAAAGTAACAATTTATTTTCAACAAAAAGAACAACAACAACAATCCCACATAAAAATTGAAATAAAGAAATTCTAAACATTTTCTTTACCGGTAATGCTTATAAATTGAACAGTAAAATTATTTAATAAATATATGCCATTTTATGTCTGTTGCATTATACTTTACGTTATTACTAGTAAACACAGTTACTTAATTCATTATCTAAAAAACATAAACAAACCCATCGCTCTCCAATTTTTATCGACGACATACAAATTAATAAACCCGAGTAAAGAACTAGAAACTTATTTCAGGGATATTCTTTCATGCTCGAATAATGCAATTTTCCTGGCAGATTTCAGGCATTCGGATTCATTATATGCCTGCCTGCAGATTTTGAATATCTTTCTTGCATTTTCAGGTTCACCCATCCTTCTGTAAAGTTCAATAAGAAATTGGTACACTTGTGTATCTGAGTTTATTTCAGTTGCTCTATTAAATTTTTCCCTGGCAAGATCATAACTTCCATATGCCATTAACCATTGACCTTCGTACTTTAAAATTGTTGAATTTTTGTTGTCCGATATGCTATTACCTAACGTTGTCAAATACTACTCTTGCTTCCGATCAAATGTTCGTTTTAAAACAAGCATAGTTCCATATCTAACAACTTCTTCATAACCCTGATTTATAAACTCTCGCGTGATCTTCATTACAAGGTAATTGTACTCTTTTTGTCGTAAAAGACACTTCAAAAGAAAAGGTGTATTCTGAATATGAATGTAATTGGAGACGTTAGATGTTAATGAAACTTTTCTGATGCCATAAAAAGATTTCATTGTTAATCGGCTATCTTTTGAAAACTCCCTGAATTCTGTATTGATCAACGAAAACCATGGAATATCTCGATTTAGAATCGTGTACCCACCCGTCATATGCATATCTCTGTCAATGAATACACCTTTGACGTCATCCTTTTGACCAATGAAATCCAAGCATACGTTGACGTCATGACTGTCTGTTTTCCCTTCATAAGTCCATTTTTTAATTGAATTATCTTTTGAAGATGGTATTGATTGGTACTGACTAGATATAAAACATAGCAATAATAAACTGTGGAATAAGCGCTCTGTGTAACGGTTATTGTTAAACAATTTTATGCGTATTGACACTTCTTGAACAAAAATAAACAGAGAAGCACCCGAGCAAACGTAAAATAAAACTATAGCATCATGTAAAAACCTCGCCTCTTTATGGCCTTGTAGGGAATATAGTACAATGAGACAAGTTAAAGCAAATAAACATTTTCTGAAGAAAACTAGCACTGTTGTTGGTTTACTAATTGTAGAATTAAAACAAAAATAACACACAATGATAAAAATATTACTGTTGTATTCTCATAGAATATTTCAAAATAAAACAAAGTAGACATAGCTCCAAACATGCGTCTTGCATATCCATTTAGAACGTTGAAAGAAACCCATTGCACAGGTGTCACAACAAAGGTACCATATGACAAGAAGTCCTCTAGAACACCAGTTAGAATTCCAACAAAACCACTCACTATACAAAGATGTATCTCAAAATTTGAAATAATGTGTTTTAAGCGTGACAACAGCAAGAGCATATAGGGTAACAATATGGAAAAATAGAGAGTTAATAAATCTGGGCGCATGTAAATGAACAGTCCGGTAAAATACCCCATCAGAAAATTATTGCATAAATTAAATTCCCTTCTCACTGCTTTGTTCAAAGCTTGGGACTTTAGTTGGTCCACTCTGCTTTGACAATGATGAACTCCATTGCAATTGTGCATAACGTGTACGTTATTATTGTTGTTTTCAAATTTGTCCAGGCAATTCTTTTCGTCTTTTTTGTAAACTTCCTTTTCTGATAAAATAGTGATGAAGTATATCAAATGTCCAAGAACAATAAATACAAACGGAGAAAGGAAAGAGTTAAGAAAAGTATGTGTTCCAAACACCCAAAGATGTGCTGACGATGCCACGAGAATGCACGAGATCACGGAAACATCACGACTTCCGGTGATTTTCTTGCAAAAGAAGTAGGAAGCAAGGGGAAGGCCTGACGTTACACCAGCGTGGAAGATTTTCCAAATCTGCAAATGTTGACGAATACAATTTTACATGTAAATTCTCTGAATTTTTATGATTTATGCTGAAACAATCTGATAAAAAGTAATATTCTAGACGATATATATCGGGGAGTGATATATTACTACAGGACTTCAGAGTTACATGTAATTAACTTAGTTCAAATGAATATATAGGCTTTTACGAATTGTTATGTCTTTCAGTCGACATTTATCTTTTTTTTTAATTAGTTTTCTTACCAAATAAAGACTTCCACGATAGCCAAGCACACGGACAATACTGCCAGGATTCTAGGGTATATAAATGACCTCAGAGCATATATTCCCAGCATCCACTCCTGTGATCTTGCTGACGTCACGTTAGGTCCAGTGGCTGGAGGGAGGAATTCATAAGGTCGGAAACCATAACTATGCATCTCGGAAAAGGCAACTGCAATGTGAGTAATAAAAATGGTAAATCAAAGGTACTTTGTTCGGCCAACGGACAGCGGACAATTTTGGGTATGTTTAGGTCCAAAACAAGGCAGGCGTGGATAGGTTAAGGGGTACTAATTTCGGAATGCGACATGGGAGGCGATGGAGGAAGAAAGAGTCCTCCTGGCAAATTTTCCTACACCATTTTAGACATTTTCCTCTTCTTTTGGTTTAATATTGTCGTGGTCTAGCTTGTAAAGAAAGAGTATTCCAACCCCTCACACCTCACTACATGTACATGTACGTATTGCTTCAAACTGGACTACACGATATAAATGTAATTTGTATTACAATATTACAATGCTTAAGTTTCTTCGTTAAAAATGAAGAACGCTTAATACCTGTGGTATTGTTGCATGGTCTAACCTGCTGGGTTTCAAAAGCCAGTTTACCGTTCGAGCACATACCATTTGCACTTAAATAAGACATGATACTATTACTGAAAATTTATTTTTAAAAATTCTGCTTTATTCAGGCGTGAAGGATAGTATTTAGTCTGTGTAGAAAACAATTTGAATGATTGAACACATGTAATACTAGCAACGTGAAATTATTAAAAACATCTGTAATGAAGGTAGATAAACTCTTTCTCGTTCATTCACTTGAAGTGATCACTCAAATTCAACAGTTAGCCTAATTGATTTCTCCTTTTGCTAATACACCTCTGTCAGATTACAATTGATAAGATTTTTATCTTAATCACTGACTACACCAGTAAATCTCCCTCTACGTCAACATAAACCAATTTATCATCTGTCTTTTAATAAAATCAGGTTATACCTCGAAACCTTTAATACACTCTGATAAAATGCTAATCGCAAAATTTACATAAGCTCTTATGGTAAGCTTTGAACTTTTTTTTTAATGGGTCTTTTTTAACAGATCTTTAGCCCACCAAGTGGTAACATTTCCAAAATATAAACTTAAGAAAATTGAAAAAAAAATCTTTAAATCTTAGCAAAGTTTTTAAAACTATTTTATAACAATCTTTTTTAGGTTGTCAGATCTAATTGAGTCAACCACTATCTGCAAAACATTTTAAATGGTGTCAGCGTTTGGTTACAGGGGAAATATAATGAAGATGTAATATAAGAACATCTGTACAAGAACACCGCGCTGTAGTACAGATTCTGTCTCAGAGTTCTCGTCTTCATATTGGGTCTTGTTACATCCCTTTGTAACTAGTGAAGCATGGATTGGGATCGAGGTACATAAACAGATTTCAAATCAGAATCTAGGACTTAGTGCAGGTAAACATAACAATTTCAAAAAATATAGTCAACAAAACGATTTATATTTCAAGCGGGAAAATATATCTATATGTACCACACGAAGAAATACATCTTCACATAATTTAATACATGTGTGTTTTGAGTATAAACGTATAATATATTTAATTCACACAAAATAACTTTGTTAACATATATATATATATATATATATATATATATATATATATATATATATATATATATATATATATATATATATATATATATATATATATATATATATATATTAATACATATACGTGGATTGCTTAAATTTTACAGGTTCGTGGGGACGTAATTTCATGTATTCTCTTATACCTACAAGAGGAAATATGACCCTGTAACTCTAGTTTATTAATTCGTGGAGGGTGTTAATTCGTGGACGAGAGGTACCCACGATTTCCACGAAAACTGAGCCACCACGAAATCTAACGATTCCACAGTAATTTGCAATGTTCATAGGAGGAAGCGTTTATAAGATGGAATACTGTATGCGTTTCAGAGGTGTGACAGAAATACTATATTTTGAGTCCCAATGTTGAATATTTACATAACATAAATCTACTTTATGTCACAATTTTATTTTCCTGAATTTCCTAATCAGAACCTCAAATGAACTATCTCTAGTCGTTATATATTGTATGATACTGCACTTTGGCACCAGTGTAACCTTAGCAGCTTTGGGTATCAATTTTGCTTGGAGCATCATACAATGGCACGTAACATAATAATATCTTTCATGCCAGAACATGTTGATGAACTAAAAAGATGAAATGAACCGACAATTGTAGGAAATGTAGAGGATCCAATGTTGCAGTTTCAATTTAACACACTGCATATATTTGTTAAGAAAAAAATTGAAACTTGATTTTTTCAAAAATAAATAAAATAAAATAAATAAATAGATAAAAACAAACAAACCAAGATCTTGTTTTCTTTATGCATTGCTGATCGCCATTATAAAACACTTTGCTCTAAATAAAGAGGTTATCTTGACATTCTCTTAATAGATTTTTAAATATTTTTCACCTGTTAGATTCACTCAAGAGTGAAAATTTGTTTAATCACAACACACCTCCTCCTTTGAATGAGAGTATAATGTTACACAAGATTTTAGGTATTATCAGATCCCAACAAATACGACATCTTATTGCCATTGCATTAACGAACTACTGCGCTTTACAATGGAGTCTAATTCTTACTGGAAAGATAAACTTTGACAAGTAAATTAAATGTGTATTTGCCTCCGGTACTTGTAGAAGTCAATCCGTGGTTAATGGACCAAAGAAAAAACGCTACCACAAAACAGAAAAAATTCCATAAAAGTCACATTAATCTTCACATCATCGGACCTTTAACGCATTCCACAGTGCCTTGCTCAATATTGCCATGGCAAGAACTGGACTATCGTTTGGCCAAAGGGAAAATAGGATAATGGTCATTCTGATGATGACCAGCTTATCTTAAACGAAATTTGTTCAACATCTCGAGTATTGTTATAGCTACTACAGGCGCGGATCCAGAAATTGAAGTTAGAGGGGACGCAAAAAGTAGGCAGGGGGTCTGGGGGCCACCTTGAGGCCCCCAGTGGGTTCAGGGCGAAGCCCTCGTGGGGGTCCCGTGGGCGATGTCCCCGGAAGCTCCTGGATGCTAGAGATTTTGTAGGGTAAAAATGAAGTCTACAGAGTAGACATTTTTACATTTTCTCCACGAAACTATGATTTACGCTAACTTTGACAATTTAAGGGGGCGCGCCGGTTGCGCCCCCCTTAAATCCGTTACTGTACTAGTTGTCTGGACGAATGCAATATTATCAGTTAAATTTCTGTATGCTTACATAATTTTGATTTTATAGATAATCTGGTTAATCAAATTCATCCCAGAAAAAAATAGCGTCGTCAAAATCGGAAATCTTTGCAAGTGTCTCTGTTTTTTAACATATAAAAGAGGAGGGCACGTGAATCTTGATTTGCATTTCAATAGAATCGTATCATACGGAAGAATTAAAACTTTATAAAAAAAACCAATACCTAGGCTTGAAAAAATTAAAACGAAGTTTTGTTGTTTATACATGAATTGCGTGTAGTTTAAAGTTACTACTAGCATTGCGGTTTTCATGAATAACAATGAAGCTATCTGATACATTTTCTGAGCTTTATTGCATTTTTCTTTTAATTTAAAGTCTTTCTTCTTCCGAGGAAACCAATGAGCATTTAAAAAGCTTCCATTTTATCTTCGTAAACTCTGTGAGCCATAACAGGAAAACCTTCATATAAATGGAAGTTATTTTTCAATATCAGAAACTGTTTATACGTTTTGTAAATCTTCCTTGAGGCATATTCTACATCGTTACAATATTCATCAAATGATGAACCTTTGTAATGATTTCTTCTTACATGGATTCGTCTTTAAAATAATTTATTCAACAAGGTAACAACTGACAAAATATATGATATTTTATTATGAAAAATCCCCGCAAATCAATAAATGTTCCGTCATATGCATGTTAAGAAAAGAATACAGCATGATCAGCAATGTGTATCAACTGACTTTTTAAAAATTAAAAGAAATTTCTTGAGAGACTTTCATGATATAGATTTAATACAATGCACACCAATAATCAAATGAAATTCAGTTTTAAGATTCAAGTCGGAGTCCTCGACACTTAATAAAGCTACTTTTAAATGATTAATTTTGAATAATTAAAAAAAAAATGATTTTTTTTTTTACAATATACTTTACCTTCCATCGATTGAAATATTTCGTCCGGGTGTAAGATCCACCAGTTGTATTTTTGACAAACATAAAAAATTCTCAAAATTAGAGTTATCAGAAATACGATCCATTCGGAATATCTTGGGAATAAATCCGACTCTAAACTCGGTTCTTTCATAATGGAACTTTCACGATTTTCCCCAGATTTTCGATATCCAAGTTCTGATTCTGGCGGACCGATAATACCATTGTGGTTTCCTTTGATCCTTAGATCGACCTGCCGCCTGTATTTTGCGCTGCTTCATCGTGATTTTATTTTTTCAATCCAAAAACTTCTTTTAAAAAAAATAATAATCTGAATTTTCGAATTGAATTCACGGTGAATTATGCCTGTGTATACCGTTGCATCTGCGTAAGTCGTCTACCTTGTGCAACAATCGATTAGAAATAAATAAATGATGAAGCATTAGAAATCACTTCGCCCTCGTCGGCAGGTTATACAGCTTGGTCAATATAAATAAAATCACATCCTGTGTCAATTTCATTCCAGCTCGCATATATCGTTACAGGTGTTATTTTTCGGGGAAAAAAGAATCATTTGCATACAGTGCCTTCGTTGTAAGAATCCACTAAATCACGTGGTCATAACTAAAATATATTTTCTTCTTAATTTGGGTCACGCTTGCAATTACCCTGTGAAACTGAAACTAATAAACATACACGTTCATGCTCCCTCAAATACTAGCTCGCACAAACGTTATACTAGGACAAAATTGTGATAGACTTCTACAAGTCGTTGGACCATGCAGTGAGATAAGGTGTGCGTAACAAAAGAAATCTTCGTGTTTTTTTTTTTTTTT
The DNA here is from genome assembly GCF_033153115.1 of Saccostrea echinata. NCBI lineage: Eukaryota > Metazoa > Mollusca > Bivalvia > Ostreida > Ostreidae > Saccostrea > Saccostrea echinata. The sequence continues at coordinate 20,068,628 of NW_026889803.1, forward strand.
TTTTTTTTTTTTTTTTTTTTTTTGAGATGAAAAAGAACAAGGAAAGCCACACCATCAATTATTGGGTTTAGAACTGAATGAGAGCACGCATGAATTTAAAACAATTTAGATGATATCATTCATTTGCTCTAGGTCAAACTGGAAAAAGTTGGCACTTTCCAAAAAACACATTTATGTTGGAAATAAAAGTTTTTTTTATTTACTCCTCATTGTCAAAATAATTAGAGTTATAACCTATAATTAACAGTCAACACGCAAATCTTATAGTCGTTCAAAGGTTTTCTTCCATCATTGAAAAAATAACAATGTACACATTTCAGACTTACATGCATATGGCGGATTTAGACTTTTAAATTAATTGTGTTTATATTTCACATTAAGAGAGCTGCGAAAATATTTCCGTTTCTTAAACTTTTGTCACAATATTTTCTTAACAAAAAATTTATAGAGGTGAAAAATTCGGGACTTCAAGTAGAATGTTAAGTTTGTTGTTCAATCCTGGAGAAAAGTGGAATGATTAAAATATGAATTTAAACATTTTGTTCTCACAGATGGTACCAATCCATTTTGGATGTACATGTACATTCCTTGTTCATAAAACTTTGTAACAACTGAGGTATATTTCTGTGATATAAACTTCGACCAAACAACATATTCTTTGGCTAAACGAAAGAACACGGTACGGTTTCAATACAAATGTTGCCCTGTGTTTTTCTTAAAAATGAAAGTAATGTGAAAAATTATAACTCATGGTTTCTGAGTCATAGAAATTCCATGCAGAAAGATTATACAAATCATTTTTCTCCCATGATCTTCTTAATGCTAATTGTGACGTCATAAACTTTTGCAATTTCCCGTATTTTCTTAAAAAGTTGCAGAAGACACCAATTTTCAGTGGAATTTACTTTCAGATAATATTGTCCACAGCCATCGCCCACAAAGATTTTAAGATATGTGATTTTTCAGGGAATTTTACACAACATATCCAAAAATTAAAGTGGGCGACGGCTGTGGACACTATTTTCTCAAGGAAAATAACCCTTGAAATGAGTCATTTTGAGGTTTTTTCTGTTTAAAATAGAGAAATGCATCAAATTAATGACGTCATATTTCCAGAATGGTACTCCTTCATGCCATATTCTTTCCTGATTTATCACACTCATATACTTAACTTATATTTAAGCCAGTTTCAAATATTTTTGAAAACATTAAATTTTTAGGGCACAATAAAGCTTAAACTGTACCTTCTTCTTTATTTCACAAGATTCACAAATTAAACACATACAGAAATATTTCTCTTTTTTTCTACATGTTTCCGGGTAAGATTCTGAAAAATAATTTTACGTAAGGTTTTATCCTGCTCCAGAGGCCTTGACATTTAATTTACAATAACTCATATACAAACATTTTTGAATACATATTCTCACTTTCACTTGAGGCTCTGTACGAGTAAGAAATTAGAATCTTAGGGTTCCCAATATATAATAGCACGGATAAAAACATTTTAGTGAATTTTCTAAGTGAATTACTACTCCGAAACATCTGACGATTTACGATTTTGATATTTTACGTTTTCCTGGCACGTAAAATATCACAATCGTGAAAAAACCTTGGAAAACGTCAGATATTTCGGACTAAGTGAATTACATGCAATTCATAGATTCCTTAAGCAGTATAATGACAATTACAATGAAGCAGGGCCACAATAGATCATTTTAAACAAACATTTCTAAGTTGTGGGAAAAGTTTTGTTTTGTTTTTCAAATTATGTTTTCTGGGGTTAGGGTAGGGCTGGGCTATAATTCAAGATCATATTTCGTGTAATGCATATATACAGGGAACATACTGAAGCACCCCCAATTTGTTTAGATTAAAGTTAAATCAAATTAATATGCCCATTAAGGCTAGGTTAGAGCCAAAGTATGGTGTCAACATTTTTCATAAGAAGGGAAAAATTCTTTTAAATACATGCATTCTTCTGAGGAACAGCAGGCTCAAGGTAACTCAGGTAAGCAATGTGGTCCATGGGCTTACCTGACAAAAACTTTTCTGAACGGAGAGTGAATGGTGTCCGTCTGTCTGACTGTCGTGTGCTGTGTTCCGTATGTAAACTTTTTTTTTTTTTTTTTTTTTTTAAATACATTTTTCAACTTTTTGTTCAGAACCGCTGAGCCAATTTTAACCAAACGAGCCACATAAAATCATTGGATAAAAGGTATTCACATTTGTTCATATGAATGGTAACACCCTCTTTCAGGGGATCTATTTCTTATATGTAAAGAATTGCAAGGCCATGCTTAGTGATTTTCGTTTTCCAACATTTTCCAGTAGTGCAGATTCAAGTTTTGTTAAAATCATGGCCGCCTGGGTATGAAGTGATAGTAGACAAGCATGAAAATACATGTATAGAGGAAATTAATAAATGAATTTTTTTTTCAAGAGTAGCTAGCATCTTACTAAAATAAGTCATGTTTAAATGCAAACATCACCAAGTTTTGATGATTTTTTTCCCGTCAAATTATGGATCCTAGGTTTTGAAAATCTTGGATCAAATTTTACACAATGCATGTAAATACATAATTTTTGAGAAAAAAAATGTCCAGAAATAGAATAATGAATCTTAGTGTAGTCTTCTTGTGTACCAAGTTCGATTAACATTTGGAGAAAAAAAAAACTGTAGTAGGGACAGCGGTTTACAGATATAGATTTTCATTTTTTTGCTCACCTGAGCTGAAAGCTCACTTGAGCTTTTCTGATTACATTTTGTTTGGCGTCCATCTGTCCAGATGTCTGTCTGTCTGGCTCTGTAAACTTTTTACGTTTTCGGACTTCTTCTCAAAATCCACTGGGCCAATTTCAACCAATTCTTAGGTGGAGGGTATTCAGTTTTGTTCAAATAAAGGGGCACCCCTCTACTAAGGGGAGATAATAAAGAATTAGTGAATATCTATTGGTATTCGGTTTTGTTGCTTTTGTTCAAATGAAGGGCCACCCCTCTACCAAGGGGAGATAATAAAGAATTATTGAATATTTATTGGTATTTTTAAAAATCTTCTTAAAAACCACTGGGCCAGAAAAGATCAAACTTGTATGAAAGCTTCATCACATAGTGTAGATTCAAGTTTGTTCAAATAAAGACCCTCGGGGGTAGGGTGGGGCAACAATAGGAAGATCATAGGAAAATATAGGAGAAAAATTTAAAAATCTTCCTCTCAAGAAAGTAAAGCCATGATTAGTCATATTAATATGCGAAAATCTTTAGGTTATGCAGATTCAATAATTTTCAAATTATGGACCCCAGGATTAGGGTACAGCCACAATGAAGATGAAAATTTCCTCTGAGGAAAAGCAAGAACAGCAAGACAAAGGGGGGGGGGTTCAGGTGAGCGTTGTGACCCATGGACCTCTTGTTACTAATCATCACCCTTCATTGAAATAGAAAACCAATACATAGAATGGAGTTAGCTTAGTTTAGTATACTCGTTTTACAATATACAGTTCTACAATATTCTTCTGAAGTGTGTACAAATGTTCTAATGAAAAAACTGAAGGAGGAGTAGCATTTTGAGTGAAAAAGAACATTGCAGCGCCTTATGTCGAAGTCTTAAATCAATACAAAGAATTATGTATATGGCATGATGAAAGACTTTTACAAATATTTCTTTTTCAGCTCTTTTGAGTCAAAGGCTCAAAGAGCGAATGTAATGGATATTTCCAGTGCAGTCTGCATAAAGTTTTGGGAATATACGCCATATCTTAGAAACTTTTGACCAATTTTTTTTTTATCAAATTTGTCACAGAGTATCCGCGGACTAAGGGTTTCGTTCATATTAAAAATAGAGATGTTTTCCTTCAACAAGGGGAGGGGGGGGGGGGTATTTGGAAATTTAAAAGAGAGTCTCCTCAAGAATCACTGGACATTTATCAATAAACTTGTACATAACTTATGTATAAATATTATGGTAATTTATTATGAAAATCTTCAGTTCAATATTGCTTACAAAATATTTTCCCTTTTCGAAATATCGATATAAAGCGTAAAAGATTAAGCATTCTGGTCCCTTATGGTCACTAATTGCATAATATTTGATCCACAGATAATAAAATATTAGATACAGATATACAGATATATTACATCCTTTCCAATACTTTGAACAATCTCTGTGTTAAACTTTATTATTCCACCTGCAGTTCGTAAATCTTTAATATAGCTTCATGGTTTTGAATCTATTTCGGATAGGATAACGGCGCCTTTCTGTTTCTGTTGTAACACGTAAGAACTTTTGAATTGGTGCACTGTGCTTTCGTTAATATTTTTTTAATCAATTCTGAAAAATATTTTGCAGCCCTTGTAGGTCCATTATCTATGGGATATCGAACTATCTTGGCCTTTTGTTACGAGTTGTATTGAAGATATTCACCTCTCTCACGTTTTCTCGATGCGGAATTAGGCGTTGTCGATCGGTATTACATATAATTCTTCGCATAACCATTTCTTTTCTTGGGTTTTCTTTTCTTCGGGATTTGGGAGACAACTTCTTTGTTTAGGTGGCAACGATAGCCACTACTTCAACATGGCTGAAACGTGAAAAGTGTCATCTAAGAAATGCGTGTATTGGAGGCAAGAAAGACAAATCTACCGAAGTCTTATAGTTTGAAAGGAAAGTTATCTCTCTTGCAACTGTAGTCCAATGATAAGCTACTTCTTTGTTAACTCAAACTTCCGCAAAAATAACACCCATGCGAACGCCTTTGTTACATGAGACTCGTAAAATTTTACTCCGTAAAAATATCTAAACTTACAATAAATGCATATCTTGGAGATTGTAATCCCTAAATTTATCAAACCTAGTCACTTGATAACATCTGGAGGCTTTGAAGTGTGTGAACTAAACAATAGGTCCCTTCCCTTAATCTATCTCTCGCCTTAAACCTTCTTTTGCGCCTATCTCTCCTTAGTCCCTATCTCCCCACTCATTTCTCTCACTCTCTCTCTACACTTCCTTCTCTCTGTCCTCACTCCCCCTCTCTTTCCCCTCCATCTTCTCATCCCATTTCTTTCTATCTATGTGTTCTCATTGCTTTCACTCCTCCCTTTCTCTTTCCCCCTCTCCTATCTCTTTCTTCCCTTTTGACTCTCACTCCCTTCCCTCTTCCAACTATCTTCTCTCCTCAATCCCTTCCCTTTTTCTCCTCACTCACTTGCTCTCATCTGTGTGTTTGTGTCGTAGTGTGGGGTTGGGGAGGGCATTCTCATCCCATTTCTTTCTATCTATGTGTTCTCATTGCTTTCACTCCTCCCTTTCTCTTTCCCCCTCTCCTATCTCTTTCTTCCCTTTTGACTCTCACTCCCTTCCCTCTTCCAACTATCTTCTCTCCTCAATCCCTTCCCTTTTTCTCCTCACTCACTTGCTCTCATCTGTGTGTTTGTGTCGTAGTGTGGGGTTGGGGAGGGCATTGGATTTTGAATTATTAACTTGCAAGTATAATTTTCAAAATATGAAAAGATACAATACTAGTATATAGTAAATATGATTTTAAAGTTGCAGTGTTTTAGGTGTTTGATTTACTATTATCGCCAAAAATTATAATAATGATTAAATATATACAAATAAAATTAGAGCCAATGATTCTTAACAAATATATTGAACATTCTTGAACAATAAATTTGCCGAAGAAATACATCTGCTTATTTATATCCTCGTTGTTAACCATGGCGACACAAAACGTATATACAACGTTTCCGTCAAGAACAAAGCCAGTGACCACCGACGGCACTTTTAATGACAACTTATATATGTATGTCCGCTTCACACTGAATATAAAAATTATCAATAACTTAAAATAAAGACTTGTGTTGCTGATTTGTTCACACATAGGTAGCAAATTTTACTACTTTTACTATACTCTAATTACACTTAATACATGAATGTAAACAAAAAAATCTGGACTTCATCATTTCTGTGGGTGAATTAAGATCCTCTTATCGTGATTATGCTCCTGGTCACACAGGGTTTGATAGAAAATTGATTGTTGCACATAATTGTTCTCTTATATACAATTACCCTTGGTATAAGACTAATACCTGACATGTCTTTTTCAATAGGAAATGTAAATTGATTATTGAAAATGACAGTGAACATTATTCTCATAACTGATTTATGTGTAGAGGATAACATTTGTACAAGGTGTACAAACAATATAATAAACAGAAAATATTACATGCACGAAGAAGGGATAACAGTGTAGTTAACCAAGAGACCCAACGACTTACAAATTTTAATGAGTTGATTCTTGTTTGTTACATTTGAAAGTATTTCCAATTTTTATAAAAAAGTTTGGATTTTGTTGATATTATTTTAGTAACATAACTTTTGAATTTTTTTATAGATACTTCCGTACATTTAATTATATAATGAATTTCATCCCTAATATTTCATAGCGATTACATATACCTTACAAATTTTATTCTCTCTTGGGATATTTAACCATTTACCGTCTTGATTGGTAGTTTTTGAGTATTCCCAGTCCTAAATTATAATATTTCTTGAATATTTTAGGTGATAAATTTAACAAATATTCTTCAAAGACTAATATTTTTTTTTTAAAAAGTCTGTAATTTAATTTTTTGAAGAAGTTTATACTTCACTATACCATGTGTGCTTAAACTGATCTAAAGAAAGGCGTACATTATTTTTTAACCAACATGTATTAATTGAATTTTCATACCAAGCATACATGTAGGTCAATCCACATTCATTAAAAATTTTCTAAAGAAATTCACACAATGAATTCTTTTAATTTTCAGCGGACATATAAATGTAAAACCGTCCGATAACTGATTTAACCCCCCCCCCCCCCAATCATTTCGTGGTTTACCTGGTAAATTTTATCAAATTGAAATACTTTGCATTCTAGTCCTATCTTTTTCTTTTATTTTCACGAGCAAATCTCAAAAGTCGAACTACATGAAATATATATACTGAACAAAATCGGGCACAAGATAGATCAATAAATGGAGTTATCCCGCTTATTATAACCAACATTGAAGAACGAAGAACGTGTTTTGAACTGAAAATAATTCAAGAGGTATTTATTGGGGGGGGGACCTTTATTTTATTTGATTCACTGTACATAACATCTTTAAAATACCAATACCAAATGCATTTGTATGATAGGTAATCATGGATCTTATGAATGGCTGCTCATACTTCTTTAAATCGGAGGGAGGGGGGGGGGTTCAAATGAAATCCACTTTTTCTAGAACAAGCTTGCTCTGGAGGTCATCTGGATCAAAAATGAAATTATGCGCTATTTTGGACGGGGATAAAATTCATAAACCCCCATGCTATTGACATGAAAACAAAATATTCTGTACTTTTACGGGGTAAATATGATTTCTCCGGATTCATAAATTTCTCTTTTTTTTCGTTATTCTTGTAATAAATAATCAAAATCTCCCTCAGAATCACAAAACAGATTCTGCAACCATCCCTTCAAAGCGCTTATATTACATAAAGGGTTTAGTTCAGGGTTAAATATACTTTTGTTTTGTAGTTAGTTTAGCTTTTGAATTCATTGGGGATTTTGATTTGCGTACAAACGTATTCCAGAATTAGGAATAAGGCATGATGCAAAATGTAAAAAAGTTTGCAAAACAGAATAATTAATTAGTCACAAATTAGTTTATTGCTAAATTACAATGATTCTATGTCTCTCATATAATTACATTACCGTAATGATAATACTAGTATTCCATAAAGTAGTTTTTTGAATTACTTTTCTGAATTTATAAAGCTGTTTTCAGAGGGAAAAAACCAAACAAGTATAACTGTAATTTCTCTCTAAAATTTGTAAGGTAATTCTATAGTATACATGTATTTATATCTAAGTGCTATAAAATATTAGAAATTGGCCTTCCGTGCAGAATCTACAATACTGGTGTCGCTTTGGAGATTATCTTAGTCTGGTTAAATCGCCGTTCAGTTGGTACCTATAAAATTTGCACTTGCAACATGCAGTTGACAATTTCGAAAGATACCATGGCCAGAAATTAGTTTAACGGTGTGTGAATTTTACCATGGAATGCCCGAAGAGCTATATTTCTCATATTAGAAAAAAAGGTGTACATTATTGTTCTACAACAGTGCATTTCTTTTCATCTCTGTATCAATATATAGGTGTTTTTCATTTTCATGCCAATTATCCTAAAAAGATAACTCTGTATTAGTAAGTGTAGTTATATTTACTGTGTCTAGAACCACATGTATATTTAAGGTAAATATTTTTTTTTTGATTTAAAGAAATAAATACCCTTTAAAACCAATGTTTAAAGCAACTTAAAGGCGTTTATTATATGTAAAAATACAAATGGAAAAAGAGCAGGTTAAGGTATAATGAGGATTTGATGAACATGATGAACATACGTTTCTTTGTTTTTTACGATATCTTTAATTAAGGTATTTATACTGAAGCAATTAGATGAAAAGTACGTTGTTAAATGAGATAAAAATAATCATAATGAAAAAAAAGAAGTGTCTTTGAATCAGACCGTTGGTTGTTGAAAGTACTTTTAAAGCAACAATTACATTGTACATAGAAATGTACATATAATTTAAAACCACTTAAAATACAAATTCATCTAAACAATTTAGTAAATTTTTAATATTTCTTAAATGCATCAGCCATTAAAAAAAATCGAAAGTGAGTTACAAATGTATATTAATTTGTGTGCGGATTTAGCCAATTTTTGACTAAAGAGATGTACTTAAATCCCATTATTGTTTCGTATTTTGCCGAAATTCGATTTCATTAGGAACCATTGACATTTGATGAAATCTTTATATCTATTCTTGAATAATCTCTGTAAAGAAAAAAAATTCAAGTATACCATTTTACAAATTTTCGATCGAAATGATATTCGAGTAATCAAACAATTTGGCTGTACTTTTAAATTTCTAAACAATATAATTTCGGAAGGGTATTGAATAGGAAAAGCTACTTCTAATCTACAGATAAAATCAATGTCTCCACGCAATTAGAAATTGTTTAGAAACAATAAGAGGATTAGAAAAAAAAAGATTGATGAAATTAATGTTTTTTTTCTTTCATAACCATTGTGCATTGAGTATCGTGTGAAATGGTTCGTTTCTTAAAAAACAGACCAAAATTGCAAAGAAAATCGATTTTTATTATCACTGCGAATACTATGATTTTATAAAGAAAAAAAATAAATTCACTAATTTATTTTAAAAAAATCACAAGAAAGCATGTAAAATTTGGGTTCAAAATATTCGTTGCAAATTTCAAGGTATTTGACGAAGAAAGACTCTATACAAACACAATGTCGTTATTGAAACAACCCCCCCCCCTCCCCCTTTCCAAAAAATATTGGTAATTTAAATACAAGCCTTTGAAACATATATGCAAAAAAGCGATAACGTCATATTATTTTTTAAAAAGCTAAATGCTAAAGAGCATTTTTATTTTTAAGTTTTAGAGGCTGATCTTTTTTCAAAATATCTTATTTTTACAGCCTTTCATCTCGGTACTCTGTCACATATATCTTTAGAGACATGTATCTCTTACATTATGCACAGCTCTCGAATTTAGTTATAAAAGGGTTGCACGATGAAGGCTTTATGCTTCAAATACTGTATTAAGTTTAACATTTCACATCAATAATTGAGTGAAAATTATCGACATTATAGTTGATAAACCAACGCTTAAATGCACGTTCCCTGAAATACCAAACTACAATTTAGGAATCAAGTTCAAGTTCATTTATTTCGTTCACACCAACATTATTGGCACAGGAAATACAGTATATAAGTAAGTCGTTATAGTTGTGAAAAAATAATAAATAAATATATGATACAATAGCATCAATGAGAGGCACATACATATGTACAAAATATAAATAGTGTTGAAAACTTGTTCCTGGTAATGTGACCTTGAAACATGGATTTGTTTTAGTTTTGCAAGACGATAAATTAGACAAAATTTCCTCGAGATTGAATGGGAAGAACAATTGATTTTAACTTTGTCTTGGTGATCGTCTGTCCACTATTATAACCAAGCTTAAACTTTTGAACTTCATTAAATATTTAGTTAACTAATTTTAAGCATATTTTGGAACTCATAACATGAATTTAATAATTCGATGCCTCAATTAATTTCACCTTGGGTAAGGACCTTATATAAGTCATAACATACTATGGAAGCGTTTTAATTCATGAGGGGTCAATGTTCGTGGGCAAGCAAAATTTTACTTGTTCTTGGGTACGTATAATTTCGTGGGTTACTCGTTTATACGGTAGATTCAATGAATCAATATGTTTATGAAATAAATTTTTGTGGGGATGTAAATCCGTGGGTAAGGGTGATCCACGAACATTGGTCCCTCACGATCAATGATGATACCCAAGGTACCTTTAATTCCTGAACATCAAAGTCAGAGTTCAACATTGTATTGGTGACAGAGATATATCATCCCTCTTCATTTAAAACGAAAGGATGCCCGATGGAGGAGACGGGGGGTTGGGGGGTTGGGGTTGGGGGTTGGGGGGGGTTAGACCAACTCTTTTTCAGTTTAGGCATTCATTTCAATTTAAAATCAAAATCTCATCAAATGATCATAGCTCAAACATTTCTTAAGCAGTCTAGTTCTATTGAATTTCAAATAAAACAAGCTTAAGAGATTTGGGAAACGACATGGATAATTTTTTTAATCTTCAATTGTTTCTTCCTATACTTGCAATAGTCTATATGATAAGTAAAGAGGGACAAGTGCGCATCCAGTAATCAACACCGTACATAAAACAACCAGTTTATTCTTATTTTTATTCGAATTTAGCATCGTAGAATCAAATCAATTTGTGACAAGAAATAAACGCGCAGATATATAACACACCAAGTTGGTAAACAATAAGAAGAAGTTAAATATACATGTATGTACATGTAAGTTCGGCTTCCAATGAAATACTGTTGACCTTCATCTTTTATATATAAACAAAAAAAAAAATTAAGAAATTATGTAATGTTATTCTGATCACAAGCAATAATACACATTATATGTAATAATGTTCTAAATTCTTAAAAGCATGGAATTAGACCTAAAACATTTAAAACAAATATAAGAGATTTTGACACCTGTATATCACAATATTAAAAAAACATATATCGATAAAAATGAGATAACATGCTTAAACTGTGAAAATGCAATAATGTTTAATAAGTTTCACAGAAATAAGTGCATACTGGTTGTCACTTTCATTACAAACATAATGCAAATTAACTGCAAATATTGACAAATTTCCATTTTGGATTACTCAACCTTACAAAGATTTTTTTCTTACACACACAGAACACCCCATTCACTCTATGAATTGTGAATTTATTTTAGCTTTTAAAGCCAGAATGATAAATAAAAAACGACCATACCAATCAAAGAAATATCTTGTATATATACGAAAAATTGACACACACGAAAAAAAAATTGTGACAAAATATGTACCGAACTAAACACATGCATGTATACTTGCACTTTTTTTTCATCATTCACAATATTAATTAATTGCATTCTATTTTATTAACTTGTTAGCATGAAAAAAAATTACGAATTTTAAACATTATATTGATAAACCACTATAAAACATTAATGCTCGATCGACATACGCCTAATGAACGTTTAATTTCAGGGAACTAGTGAAGGAAAATTTGAATGATCGGGGTATTCTCATTTGAAAACTAAAAATCTTTTTCAGAATAATGATTTTTTTTACTTATAGATATGTATAAACAAGTCGATCCTTCAAAGCCGATACGGTGAATTTTTGTTTTCTTTTTCACATCGGTTAAATCTTGGCAGAATTTAGTCATTGCATACTTGAAGCACCACGTACGTGAAGATACTACTAGTAATGTCCAAACTCCAAACACCCGATTTCAGGAAATCCAACATCAAAACAAAAATAGTAAATAAACAAGTCGAATACTTTAAGTTGAAAATGGCTTTCTTGAAGACCCAGAGAAAAAGCAAGAATACAAGGCGATTTATATCTTTATGTACGACAATCTGACCTACCCAAGACCTTATGTTTCTCTGTTAGCTTTTCTCTCCTACATTATACGTTTTTACGCAAACCATGAAACTCAACATTTGGAATACATTTCAATGACATTTTACACGTGGAATAAGGACTAATTACTTTTAGGGCTTAAATTCTAGAGCAATTTCTTTCAAATATCTTTAAAGTCAGCGAAGGTGAAGTTCTATGAAGTTTTGTACAATATATCACAGGCAGTCACTATTCACTTTCCATATACACAGTGTACTATACAGAATTGTAAACCAACTTAACAATTTGTCTCAGGGTCCGGCATTATAAAGCCAATTTTTCTCTCCGGATGCGCACCACTGTCACTTTCCGAGTCTTTCTTTCGACAAACTCAACTTGAGACTTTTCTGTTGGCCATTCACGGTAGCTTTAAACTTTTCTTATGACAAACACTCTAGCTTTATACTTTTTTGGACATTCGCTTTATCTTAAGGCTTTTCTTTTGTAAATCACCGTAACTTCAGAGTTTTTCTTTTGACAATAATGGTGCCTTTAACTTTGGTCTCCAGCATTTGAGCAATTTTAGCACACATATACATATCAGAGACACGCACAAATAATGAGCGAGGACAGTAACAAAAGAAGTATGCGAGAATGCGCACAAGAACTACTATTGGGGTCACCTGCAGAAATTGACCCGGGCTCAGATGGCGTCCTGTAGACGGGTGGGGTCGTCTGCTTCGATGGCGATGGCGGGTTTGAAACCGAGGGAGTGCGAAATGGTCCGGGTTCTGTTGCAATGTCAATCATTAAGGTACATACATTTTTAGGTTCTTCTAACACAATGAAAGAGTTAATAGGTGTATATTGGCCATTGATCAGTGAATCGAGACTGCCTTTGTTGCAGTCTTCAAAACTCAGCTGGATTATTCTCCGCTTGTGTCCCTTTCCCATAAAAGCCCAACAATTGTAAGAACGATCAGCAAACGATACCGTCACCACAAGAATGCTGCCATCTTTGGATTCTTCAGAAGACAAACACATATGTTCCCTGTTCACTGGTTCTGTTTTGTTAATATCCACCATATTGAATTTGCCACTTAAACCAGATTCATAGTATGCAATGCAATAATCCCTGGAATTAGAGTCCCGAAGATAGATATGACCAGATTTGAATCCAAAGTCACTGGGCAGTTGGCAACTGGTGGTGTAGATTTGGGCTCCATTTACCGCCACTGAAAACGGTTTTCTCAGCTGGTTATCTAGGCAAGTTGTAAGAATCATTTTATGTAATGGAAACTGTGGCCATTCAACTCTAGTTCCAAATTTGTACTGTAGCGTCATTTTCGATGTCTTTTCGTATTCAAAACACGTCATTCTAGGAAAACAACCGTTTTCGAAAATGTGTAGCAAAGCTAGTCGGTAGACCCTTTCCCTTGTTGAGTTGGCTCTTCCAACACACTTAAAGTTACCATCACCTGGCAATTGCAAGTTATATGTAGATATATTCATGTCAATTGGTTTTGATTTCAGATCGGTGTGCCAAGCCCCTTTCAAATCCTCAGGAAACGAGCAGACGTTTGTTTCAGGTTGGCAGCCTCGACATGATTTGTGACAATATTTTTGATACTTGGAGCAAGCTGATTCTTGGGAGCAATAGTCAAACTCGTTTTCGCAGAGATTTGAAACTACCATCTTTTCGAATTCTAAATTCACCCTTTCTATCGTCTGCGAATAGCTATCTCTGTCATTGACCACACATTTACCATCACGGAAAATGGTAGCTCTTTTTAAATCGGACAAATTTCCTTCAAGTCTCATACACAATGGAAACCTTTGGTCATTTGCTAAAACCACAAAGGTGTAATTATCTTCCGCTGATTTGTCGGTCCACGATGCCAAACATCTTAGTTTCTCTTTCAGTCCGTGGACGTCATCCAGTTTACACTCCCTTGTTCTAAAATCCAGTGTCACTCCGTCCCCATCCTCGCATTCGCTTTCCATTCGAGGAGGGATGACAGAAAATCCACATACTAATTCCATCTTGTAAGTGATTTTTAAATTATAACCTCCAGAAAAAGGACATTTTATAGACGGGTTATCATTTAAAGGATACTTGATGATGGGACGATTTTTCAGTATCATGTTTTGCTCATTACAAATTGAAAGTGTAAATTCTGATGGGTTAGATTCTCTAATCTGAACAACAGAGTCCGATCTTTTAAGAAACTGAATACAAGAATATGATATCCGAACATTCACACCACCTTGTTTAGGAAGGTGGGCCACTAAGTAAATTCCCTTTTCACGGTTTATCATCTCATGACATCGTTTTTCAAAGCGTAGATCATTTTGCCTTATGTCGATATAATCTCCATTGAAGTACATATTTTCGGAGTCGTGACCATCCGTCCCACTGCGCCATAACTTGTCCCTTTCCAGAAATTCCGGAAACGTACAGTTTGATTTTCTACTTTGGATGCTCACAAGTAACGACGGAAGACAGAGAACAAGAATAGAAAAGCATCGGTCAACGTACTGCCTCATGGTTCCGTTATTTCGTCAGTATCTGAAAGTAAAATGACCATATGTTAAGGTGGTATGGGATACCTCCATGTTATGACATACTTCTGTTCTGCTCATCAGTATAAATTTCGAATTCCTGTCGCGTTTTGAAACAGATTAGGCGAACCTTTTGACATTAAGAAACTGATACTAATACAGGAGAATTACACTAGTGTCACATTTCTTGATACATCGTATTATTAATTTCAATATCAAAAAGGGACATAAATCGAAGATTCAATAAAGTACACGTAACTCCACACATGCATATTTATAGTATGCTTATACATATACATATTCCTCAAATCCACACGCAGGATTCCAGCAAAAAATGTGAAGTATGAAAAAGAGAAATATTATAGTCTACTACCTGGAGAAATATTTGGATAAAAAAAGAAAGCTGAGGTTATCATCTGTCATTTAATTAAATAATTCAAGTAATCCAGGCCCGTAGGAAGCAATTTCAGTTGGGGGGGGGGGGGCACAGCCATATATTTTTCAGTTGACAGTTGAGGGGGCACTACCAAAAATTTCTTGACAAGCCAAAAAAAAAAAAAAAAGAAAAAAAAGAAAAAAGAAAAAAAAAAGAAAAAAAGGTCATCGGACGTTTTTATTGAGGGGGCACAAGCATATAGTATCTATGTTTACTATAGTAATCTATACATCGGCAAAATTATTGGGGGGGGGGGGCGTGCCCCCCCCCCCCCCCAAGTTCCTACGGCCATGTAATGTACTTTTCTATCTTCAATAATTGGATGGTTGTTGCCTCTAAAAAGGTATTGAAGGAACAAATCGAAATTTACATTTAAATTATATGTACGTCATCCTTTTACTTTTGAATCGAATGTACTGATTTAATTAGCTACCTAAATATCGTAATTTTTTTTTCTTTATCTCTAATG
Organism: Saccostrea echinata; assembly: GCF_033153115.1. Lineage (NCBI taxonomy): Eukaryota > Metazoa > Mollusca > Bivalvia > Ostreida > Ostreidae > Saccostrea > Saccostrea echinata. The sequence continues at coordinate 20,084,154 of NW_026889803.1, forward strand.
ATTTAATTCAACAGGAAAGAGAAAAATTAGTCCTTTAATTGGGACTTATTAAAGCGGAAGAACTCAATAATTCAAAATAATTGTATCTTTTTTTGGAATGCTGACGACTTCACATGAAAGGATGAAAACGCACCAAAAATAAATATATCTGTGACGAAAACTTTTTCATAAGGCCTCCCTCCCCTCAAAAAATATTAAAACAGATACTTAATCTATGTTTATACAGGGTGTGCCAAAATATATGATACCATATGAAATTCCTCCTACGAACACATCCCTTGGCCAAATTCTTTGATATATATCTCTAAAAATATTTGAATAAGTACATTTTTTAGCAACAAGATATACCAAAAAAAATTCTTACACTTTTGAAGTTGCAACGTATCAAATTTACATCAAACTTTTGCAAAAAAACTGCAATTTCAATCAACATGGATTATAAAATGAGCTAGCTGTCCTCATTTTCAAATTGTTATTATCAATCCTAGTCTTAGGTTACTGCTGCTAAGCCCAAACCAGAATCCTTAACATATATAAAAGGTTTACCTCTGATGAAAATCAAAAAGTTACGATCGAGACAGGCACTGTTGTCTCAAGTTAAGAAACTTTATGCAATGTCAAGACATTATCATTACACAGATAGAACGTCATAAATAGGGCATCATTTAAAAAACCATAGCATTTTTTAAAGTGAACTCATTTTGTTGCTTTCTTTTTAATGACTGTCAAATTATGTGAATAAAATTGGACAGTATATGCAATGTTTATAATGCATTTCTTATAATCCAATATTCATTACATTAGGTTTTACAGAATCTAGAAATGGTATCATATATTCTGGGACACCCTATATAAATATATAACTTTAGCCAGTTTTATTCTCTCGATAAATCAATTATGCCCTAAAAAGTAATTTCGAAAAAAATATGCAGATTTATAAGGGGAACAGCCAAAAAAAAAAAAAAAATGAACATCATCATAGAAAATATACATATTTTCATACAGTATTTTATTAATTTGATATTTAAATCATTTACAACCAAATTAATTAAGAAAATATATACCAATCCTTGTTTACGGTAGTAAGCAGCTTGTTTAGTGCCACTTTGTGTACATGCATCCAGACGTTATAGATAATTGTGGTTTTACGAATTCAGTCTAAATTTATTTTAAATGTAACATTTGCATACTTTGAAAATAATTAATTCAGTACCCACTTTGTGCCAACACTACCCAGGGCCCGTCTATAATGTTGTAAAATGATCTCTGTTTATATAAAATACAGTAGAATATTTCATTACGGTTCACCCTTGAAGCATTAATTTATTTCCTAATGAAGCTGTGTTATACGTTAACCAGACAACTAAATAAATCGATAAGAATGAGGATATACGGAAATGAAATATAAATATAACAGAGTTTGGTCACCCCCAAGCATTTTTCGTTTCTTTTGTATTTGATTATCTCTGCATCAAGGTTTCTCAATCAATCATAGTTATAAGCATCATAGACATGTATAGATTATCACAATATCTTTTACCATGTAAACTTATATAAACTGTCAAACACTGTTAATTTTTTTATACCCCAGAAGATCGAATATCTGGGGCATAATGTTTTTGTCCTGTCTATCCTTTTGTCTCCGAAAACTTTAATACTTGGCTGTAACTTCTGAACCGTAATATTTAGTATCATATAAAATTTGAATTTAACGGGTGGCAGTAAATACAAAATTTACCGATAAATTCAAAATTTACAACATGACAATTCTTTAAATTTAGCATGCATATTCAACTATAAATGCCTTTGCAAAAGTACTCAGATCAAAGACCATGTGTGTCCATCATAGCTTATGACAGGCAGAGGACATTTGTGAGTTTTAATACATTTACAAATTGCATAGGAATTTGATAGTAAAGAGCATCGTTGTATAGACTTGTTGATTTTTTGGTAAGGATTAGGATCGACAGAGCTAAAGCACCAGGCAATCATTAAAATCCGGGAAAAATACAGCGATGATAAAATACCAAATGTGTGTCAAAATTCACCATCAATGATTAATATAGATGCTGATGTTGCGATTGAGATTTAAATTTATATTAGTCATTATTGTGCATATTAAATTACCATCTTGCCAAAACACTTACAGAACTAAATAAAAAGTGTAAGTTGACCACAAGTGCAAGATAATGGATTTGATTGATAATATTACATCACAAATTCGAAGCTCAACTAAAAACAAATCTCTGCCTACACTTAATTTTTTTTTTATAATTACAGGGGGCAGTTGTCTTTAACAAGCAAATCTTGTTTTATTATTGGGGGGGGGGGGCTTAAGCTGCCACATGATTTCAAGTTAAAAAATATATATAATTTGGAAACTGGAATCAATAGAAACAAAGTTTTAGATAGTTAATCAATGGAAGGTTAATAACACCGACGGGGAAAAATGAAGCTCATTTTACACATTATTCTGAGAATTCAAGTACATACGCGTAGTTTACATTAATTATGAAGCAGGAGCATATAAATTATCTTCCATCTAAAATTGTAGATATGTAGTTTCAAAACTACATAGGCTCGCTCCCGGGAGAAGAACGTTATAAATATTACAGAAATAGTCTAGAAAAAGTTTGTTGCTTTATATGTAAGGTTATGACAATTTTGCGACCCACATTGATATAAAAGATCATCGCGGAAGAGTAGGTAGCATTAGGGTTAAACCTAAGTAATCATGGACTTTGAGCAAGATTTGAACATCAGACCTTTAGACGTAAATGACACACATTCTTGACATTCTTTATTCAGGGTCTATAATAAGGCCAGTCTGTGGAACATTTTATTATGTTCACATCATATCGGTATTTGATAGATATCATCTTTTGTACAAGCTAAAATATGAAAGTGAATTCGGAAAAATATATTTCCTTTTAACCATAAATAAGATTTCTTTTATTTGGTTCTACAAAGAAATTGATTTGTTTTTAAAACTTCATTTTCCCATAAGTTATCTAGTTTTCGCTTTAACTATAAATAAGTTCTCTTTTATTTGGCTCTACTAAGAAATTGAATTTTTTTAAAAACTTCATTTCAAAACTAGTTATCTAGTTTTCTTTTCCAAGTTGCTATTTTCGGTTGGTCTTGAATTTTTTTCCCGAGATATTGAATTAAGATGAATTAAAATCTTTACTGATGAAAATGTTTTTGGTTTTATGCGGTGTTAGTAACTCAACAATCTTTGTTAGTAAAATAACAAAATTATTGAACAAGAAATCTCCCATCTCAACACGATTTGCATGCAAATACTCTAAAACGACTTAACAATAAAATAGATGGACACTAATGAATTGTATGGCTTTTTACATCTGGACCCGCTGCTATTAATATTGATTAGAAAATCTGGGTAATTAGCAATCAAGGAATTCCTAGCTTAATATAATGTCTTTAGAGGATGAAACAAAATGTCTGTTTATCTGGAGAACGAAAAATTGACTTTTGTTAACGGAACATGGAGCTCAAGAGGCTTGTTTCATATTTTGTGATCATAAAAAATTGTTTAAACAAATTCTCGTACCCCATCTGTACTTAAACAGCTTACCCGTACAGCATACCCGTACTGGAAACCCCCCCCCCCAAATATTTCTATTCAAAATTTACTACTTTTCAACAAAACTTTAAAATTATTTCAAGTGTAAATGTTTACGATAAAAAAAGTAAAAATAAATTTGATCTCTGAGGACATTGTTAATAAATCACCCTTTTTTTAAAAAAGAAAATGTCAACTCTTCTTGTTTCAGCAAGAACATCCCTTGGTTTTTCACTTATATGCTACTCTTCGTATGCCTGCAAAGCATGGACTTTTGTTAAATACCAGTCTTACAGATGCGCAATAAACTGTCTGAGGATCAAAATTAAAACCCGCTGAGACACTTCACGGAATGGAGTCGGAGATAATTCAGATATCGAACCCGATCCCCTTTGGTCATTTCCAATGAATAACGAGAGCATTGTGCTCTGTTCCGTATAGAGCATGGGACAAGAGACTAACAGTTAGGCCCAAATCATCGGATATAAAATGCAATTTGCTTTAATGGAGCAAAATGTCAAGATGCCCATGAGAAATATTTACTCTAACGATAGTGATCTCTTTCTCATAGAAAGTCACGTGAGCAACCAACACTTCCTGCGCCACCAAGACGAGGCCCACTTTCTGCAGCGATGTATCTTTTTGTTTTTCTGATATGGATGTCTTTAGTTGACCAGACAGCACTTTGCATTATAATGACTAATCTGCGAAAAGCTATTCACAATTTACTGCGAAGGAATATAACTTTTAATGATTTTTAAAACACAATCTAACGGCTAGTAAAAACCTGTGCCGGTAGGTTCCTGGTTAGTGATAGAAGAATAAATAAAACATAAATAAAAACTTACTACTAGAAACCTAGTTCTATAGTTGATATCCAAATTTTCTTGAATAACATTTTATCTGACGACGAGTTTCAAAAATTTTGCTTTGGTATTTATTACAGCCTTATATTAGTCGGTATATTGTATTTTTTTTTGTTTTCTAGATATTATTGTTATTTCCTGAACGTAAAAGAAACAGTGCTTCTCTTGACAAATCGCTGACCCAGACATACTAATCACTGCATAATCTTTTATGTAAACTTTATGTAACAAAGGTGGAGAGATTTGAAAGAATTTTATTAATCACTAATTATGAAAAAAAATAAATATATCCGCTCTTTTGAGCATAGACATCGATTTTGACTTTATTTCAAGAATTGTTACACAGGAGAGAAATTGTACTCATTGAATGATCCGATGAAGTTGTAAAGGACTTTTATTGCGGATGGCGTGCTTCAGGTCATCTCCAGTGGGACCCAGGAAAACAATGACATGTAATTTTTGTATAAACAAATCTAGACAATTTTTTTCATTCATTGGTAATAGCATTATATTATTTTCTCCCCTGCTCCCCAAATGAAAAAAATAAAAATTGCAGGGAGAGTGGTTTTAGTAAGTGGCTCATGGATGAAGATTCACCTTAGCGTCAAATCTCGTGATTATGGAGTTTGGACGTGATCTTGTTGTCAGCGACTGTGAATTCACAGCTCTCACATCACCTTCACTTCCTCTCACCATTCAGCCTGATTAGGGGTTTTCGAGTAAGCAAATAATGGAAATATACGAGAGCATTATTTCCTTTGGTGATTGGCCATGGCTGTCGGTGAATAAAAAAAAACAAAATAAAAAAAAAAAAAAAAAAAAAAAACTCAGAACATGAAAACCATACAAAAATCCATTTTCAGTGGACAAAATTAATGTTGTTTTTATAGAATTTCATAATTTGTCATATCTCTTTTTTTTCCGAACTCAATGGAAATATTTTCATTGAAAGAAATATTAAGCATTTAAATGCATGCATTATTACTGTCCCATCAGATCAATACCATACGTTGTATACATTTAAATGCTGGTAAATGTTAGGTACTTGCGATGAAATTTTGTGTCATTCTTTAAATCTTTTATCCCTTTACATTTAAAAATTCTACTGTGTTGTCTACAGGACCTGGAACAAACGTTCTACTTTTCCTATAATCATAAAGACTTGTCGTGGAACGACCAAAAAAAAAAAAAAAAAAAAAAAAAAAAAAAAAAAAAAAAAAAAAAAAAAAAAATATATATATATATATATATATATATATATATATATATATATATATATAAACAAGCAACAACTTTAGGATTTCTACAATTAAGATTTAACTGCGATCGTCACACTACGATCGCAGAATTCAAAATTTAAGGTGGAAAGAAAAAAGAAGATAATTAACTTATTTAACTTCGAAACAGAGCTCCTTTTGCTTTTAAACTAGGCTGAGCAATGTTTAATGTGCATGTTAACATATGTATTGTGAGTATTAAGTATTTTATAACACATTTATGTTTTTAGACCGGATTTTATTCTAAAACCGCAGAGATGAAAATAGCAAATTTTTAATTTTAACTTTAAAAAAAGGATAAAACCTATTTGCGGTTTATCTTATTTATCCAAATTATCCAAACTAATTTGGATTTTTTAGGTCTTTGATTTTTCCTACAATTTAACGGATTTCTTTATACAAAATCTTTTTTAAGTTTAAATAAATAGGCATCTTTATTTTCAACATATGTTGACATATTTTTTTTCAACATAAAGAAATATTTTAAGAAGAAGTTGTGAAGGAAAAAAATGCTAACAAGCAACTCTTACCTTGACATGGTACAGTACCCTATTTCTAAAGTTCCAATTACCACAGAATATATCATTTTCACATAAGAAACATGTCGTTTTTGATCCCAAATACTAAATCTTCATACATCACAACAGTTTCCGTGTCAAATACAGAGACTGTATAAGCTTTTAGCACTTTACCTCTTTACCTTAACTAAACACAGCTATCAATGCGCGCTCCTAATATTAACAATATAGAATGGAGATCGCCAATATAGGAATCTTCGATAATCGAATTGTCCGCCCAATTACTCTATTTTCCGGTTCGGCATTGTCGAAGTTCGATTGCATGTGTGGTCAGGTGGACTACTGGTCGACTGATCTGGGACATATGGCGATCGATGACGTGAAAGTGAAAATAAGGTGATATATTATTTAATATTAAACAATGCTAATCAATTATAATTACCTGTAGACGTCTTCCTACCAAGTACATTTTTCATTACTTTCGCTTTCCCATAAAACATATCTACATTTTGCTTATATGATATAGATATTCTTTTTTTTTTTTTAAGTAAAAGTTCATGAATTTCATTTCTTTTTTTCCTGTGCAGGAAGTAAAAGGTGCGGGAAATTGTTTAATTTTCTCCGGCAGATGCGCTAATTAAAAATTAATGCTGTCATATTACCCGCTTGCTGCTAACACGTGTTGTGTAAATTGAGACAGATTCTCGACGGGTATTTTCAATTGAAAAGCATGAGGCATGTCCCTTTTATTTTCACAGAAATGTTACAATTTCTAAATATAAATCTTTTATAAGTTTAAATATTATCTGATACCATCAGGCTACATCTCTTTTATCTTTGAATCGTTAAATAAATAATTTTTTATTATCGCATTTTCGGGGGATCCATATATATTCATAGAATCTATGGGGACACACAAACTCAAATTTAGTGCATAGACTCAAAGACAGTCTCGTGTAAATAGTCGTGTTCCATCGTCCTTGTTATGGGGCAAATCCTTAAAATGTTAAATGACTTATTTTTATATTTTTCAGTGTAAAGATGTAGTTGTCATCTAAAAACTGATAATAAAGTTGAGTGATTATCTAATTAGTTATGTAATTAACTTCTCAATAGGAAAATTAACTAATCCTTGCTCTCTTGGTATTTAACTTTTTCATGCCCCTATAATCGAAGGTTCGGGGCATATAGTTTTTGCCCTGTCCGTCCGTCTGTGTCTGTCTGTTTGTTTGTGTGTTTGTCAGCAAAAACTTTAACACTGCCCATAACATTTAATTGGTTGGAGCTATGGCTTTGATATTTCACTTGTGTATTCCTTGTGACAAAAAAATTAATGGAGTACCAACATATTTGACCTTTTGTCCTTGGAGTTTGACCCACTTTTGTAAAATTTTACCAAACTTTAACCTTGACCATAACTTTTGAACGGTTGAAGCTAGGTCTTTTATACTTCGCATGTGTATTTTTTGTAATAAGACCTTTCCTTGGGTCCTTGGGTACAACATTTTTTGACCTTTTGACCTTGATCTTGGAGTTTTACCTACTTTTGAAAATCTTTAACTTTGGCCATAACTTTTAAATGGTTGGTGCTAGGGCTTTCATATTTCACATGTATTCCTTGTGGCAAGACCTTCCCGTGTGCACCATTAATTTTTACCTTTGACCTTGGAGTTTGACTTATTTTGATAAACTTTAACCTTGGCCATAACCTCTGAATGGTCGGTGCTTGGCTTTAATCTTTCACAGGTGTATTCCTCGTGACAAAACCTTTCTTTGGGTATCAACTTTTTGATCTCTTGACCTTGGAGTTTGATTTGCATTTGAGAAACTTTAACTCTCGCCACGGGATGCCATACTGGGGCATCAGTTTTTCACACTATATATATATATTTTTGATATAGGGTAGACTGGGGTAATTTCGACCACTTTTGCTGATTTGTGGCTTTCAGTCCACAAAACACGACTGTTTTCAAATGTACTAGTTTAAAAAAAAATTAAAGTAATTGACAATGATTTTTTATTCATATTTTTTTGCTTTAGGACTTAAAAATGCATAAAAAATAATGAATTGGTTTAAAAATAAGTAAGCATGTTGCATGGGTTAATTTCGACCGGCCTCGGGGTAATTTCGACCACAACAAACATCAAAAAGAAAGATAACTCTTGCAATGCATGTTAACTTTACCTGTCGCATTTTATTCAAAATTTATGGTCCGAGAAACTATATTGCCTTATTTAGAAAATACGTGTATCTATCTCTCTCAACAAAAAGATTAAAATGGTTAATTTTAAGTACTAGTATCCATACATTAAAGAATTGGGTTGGGTTACTTAAGCTTTTCAATGTTGTCTTATAGACATCTTAATTCTTATTCTTTATTCTAAATTCTGCTTTTAATTCGCTAACTCTACATTTTAAAATTGTGTTATAAAGTTATGCAAATAGATGAAATTTTCTCAGATTCTCAGATTCCACAAATAATTTCTTTGTTATGATTTTTAAATTGTTCAACCCAAAAGGGATTTCATTTAATATCGTTTTTTTACAACAGAATCATTCAAATTGTATACATGTATAAGGCTTTAGCATAGCATTCGAATTGCGTACATTTTTCTTCACTAATTTTTACCATATACACAATCATTTGGAATGCGTTGTTTTACGTATTTTACGTGTTTTTTTTTAATTCTTAAAAGAGATAGATCCTGAGATATTCGATCAAGTCAATTAAATAAAGATTTACAGAAGCAAAGTCCTCTGACCCCCCCCCCCCCCTAAAAAAAACTCAAACAAATCATTTATTTCGTGTAACATCATAGTGTTTTTTTTTTATTATTATTATTTTTTGTGTTTCAAGATTGTTGCGGTTCTTTTGGTGTGTTGTTCTGATATTTTGGGTACTATTTGGATTTGTGTACCTGGACTGTGTGATACGATCTTAATACGACTGGTTCGTTGGTTTTCGATAGTCTCAGTCTTGTCCGTCAAACGCATTCGTAATATGAGAAAAAATTACAAAAACCTGATTTTTAAATTTTTTTTTAATTTTTTTTTTTTTTTTTTTTTTTTTTTTTTTACATATATTCAATATTGCCTGCATCCTCTCTTTTGTTAATTTGACGGGTTTGGAATCTTATGGATTGCTCTATTTCAAAGCCAGTGCCGACTTTTTTTAAATATAAAAGGTTATATGTAGTTAATATTGTAAATATACAGTATAATAATTTTTTTTTGGAAGATCTAACTCTGCATTGCATTAAACAGCTGTTAAAGACAACTTACACATATTTCAGAATAAGTGGTCGAATTTACCCCGCGTCCTTAAAATCAGTAGGGGTAATTTCGACCAAAATCATATGGACGTTTCTTGTGCATTTTGAGAGAAATCCAAGATAAATTTGTAAAATTCTGCAACTTAAAGATATTCCAAGAGAAAATAAAACAATTTTAATTTAATTCGTGCTGTGGACTGTTGAACAAGGTCAAACTTAAAAAGAGGTTGTACGAGTTGTCTCTCTTGCATTTCCTTGATCAAATCAAGCGCACTGAAGACGTGGACATCGAACGTCAAACTGGAGACATAAATAATAGTAAAAATATTATTTATATCTCTGATCAAGCTATATTTGCGATGAATAATTATACTAGGAAACACTATTTGAGGAATAGTTTTCTATAATTCCGAATAAATTAAACTTGTCTCAACACTTCCGTAGATCTTTGTGTGGTGTTGTGTTCCTGTGGTCGAAATTAACCAGTGGTCGAAATTACCCTGACTTACCCTATGAGAAATTTGAATAAAGATGAAGAATTGTGGTTAAGCATCTATTTTCACTGAAGAAATTAACTGTCATGAATAAAACAAAACTAAAAATTAAATAAATTAAAAGGAAAAAGTCTACAAGATGTAGAAAGAGTGAAAATACTATTATGAAAAACGTTGTGAAACAATAATGTTTCTCATCTAGGTCCCAACAAATGTTTTGAACGTAAGAATAGGTGGCAGACAGACGGTCAGGGAGTAAGCATTAAGTTAAACTGAAGTCACACTGGAGAAAAGTAATAGATTTCATCATAGTAAGAAAATTTTCTGAATCTATGTTCTACTACAGTAATTTATTTAATATTTTATTGTAGCTTAGGAGGCAATTAAACAAGGTTTAACTCGAAATTTCTCTGTCTGGAGTATATTACATGAATATGCTAATCAATACCGAGAACCATGGTAGCTTCAGAAATTATTTTATGTACGAGTCATTTTTTTTCCTATATCACTTATTGTAATTTTTGGAAGATTTTTTTTAACTGATAAAGTTCATTTTTAAAAATAGATGTTTCATAATTTGAGGTTTTGCTTTTAAGGTCAACGAGACGTTCCTCAAAAAATATATAATTTTTCTGAAGAATTTGTCACTGAAGTATTGCTACTTTAAGTTTCCTCACAAAAAATTGAGGTACCTTACCAGGCATTTGTACAAGATACCAGAGGGTTGTGTTTCCTATATAATCCTTTTTGAAATCACTTGAATCGTCAATATCACAATTTTTGTTGTATTTATTTTCTAAGACATTTTGAAAACAGTTTTAATTAGAAATCACAAGATAATGTTAATATTATGAATATTTTTTTTTACATATTACGAAGAGGAACAAAACAGATATTTGAGGAACGTGTCATCAGATCTTAAAAATATTAATTACCTTCCATTTGATCGAGTCAGTGATTTTCTTAAAAAATCGAGCATACACTTTGAAATTTGAATATCACTGTGTAATGAGAAAAACATTATTGGATTATAGACAATGTTTCATATATGTTCAATATTTTCGTTTAATGCAAACACACTTTGAGACACAAGTCTTCAATAATCATTACAGTTTGATGGCATTATATAATTTTACGTATAGATTTCTTTTAAGAATTGTTGGCATAAAAAACAAAATTCCGTTTCCTTCTATGTTAGATAAACAGTTTTTCCTGAGCAATCAATTGTAGTTTTTTTAATTGATAACTTTTTAGCAACATATATATTTGATGCGATCCAACACTTTGTCGAGTGAATGCTTAATTTGTGGACAAGTTTTTAGATTTAAAAAAAAATATTTGATTTTAGATTAAAAAAAAATATTTGATTTTTTTTTTATTTATTCCCCAACGGCGTCAAATTGTTACCATGACTTCTCTTTTTCCTCGTCTCTAATCATAAACAATTAACGCAAACCATAGTTTGCGGCAAAATCTGTCAAAAACGTGGGAAATCTTAAAGATGATTTAACAGTTTTGATTTCTCGGGTTAATTAAGACAGGTTTTTAATATTACTGTACTCCTATTCTAAAAGAAAACTCGGATATCAGAAAACAAACTCATACGGTAATAATTTCAAGACTGGAAGGTTAACTTAAGGTCGCAAAATGCAATGCATTTTCTTTTTGCACGAATACAGGAAAAAGAATTTAGACTGACAAAAGTTTTCACTACAATGGCCAAGGGAACCAATGAGTTCCTCGTGAAGACCAGTAATTTGATGAAAGTCTGCTGTCGGTTTATATTACTGATTCTTATTCAACATATAACAAGAGTACTAGGCTTTTTAACCTAAAGTGGAAATTCGAGTTTTTGGTTAAGGCTTCATAATTTAATTGAATGCCAACTAATTTTTCGTTGCGCCGATTTTAGAGCAAAAGTTCTCATCGAAAAAATTTTCTTGCTAAAGATATTTCATATCGCAAAATCACTTGTTTGCAAAACGAAACCATTCTGAAGGGGAAAAAACATGAAGACATGCATAGGGATTTCAAATTTGCAGTTTTTCCTCGATTAAAACGTGATGTTGAATGCTATTTTGACGAAGTAACACGAGAAAAAGAAATGGAAACTTTTTTTCATCGTTTGAAGAGTAACTACAGATGCACACAGTTTCAGAAGTATACCGATCAACCTGTCTTTGACTAAAGCTCATTTAAGGTGTGTGTGATTCCATGGTAACAGTTACCGGAAGACTTTTCGTGACTCCTCCTAACGCTTTAACGAAGATTATGCATCGAAATGGAGAAACATGTCATATTTTTCAAACCATACAGAGCAGCATTACACTGTGCTATGCAAATATAGAAACGGCAACGTGTGAATTGTATCTCCCTTACAAACAAAATATTGCCTCAGGGGGGTACAAATTGAATAAAAATTGATCTTTGATTTTTCATGGCATGCTGCGGCGGAAATAAATTTATATAACACAACTATAAAATAGCATCAATTGTGATCGATATGCCCACATAAAGACGATCAACGATTATCAAGATAAACATTTTTCCTCCCTAAAATCAAACGTTCGTAAAGTTACTTTGAATGAAGTGACTCCATATTTGAAGATGCTCATTCAATTATCTTTGTTTCTATGCGATATCCATTTTATAGTTAAGGGTACATGATATTAATCATTTTTCTTCGTTGACAGATTTCAAATACTTTAGTTTTTATAACTCGTCTTTAAAATAAATCAATGGGTTTTAAAGCGAGTGACCGAGATTCAGTAACTTTGAAGAACATGCAAATCCATGGACATGGAATTTTTTTACGAGTAGATGAATATCATTCTGTATGGCTCGTAGTGCAAGGCATTTTCAATTGGTTGAGATCATGAGAACTTGGTCATCAAATAAAAGTTCTCGGGAAATCGACTAAATATGAAATATAAATCTTATTACATGTTTGAGCTTTGAATATATCTCGTCAGCTTTAGTGATATTTGATTAAATTGATTTAGGAAAAATGTATATGTTAATCTTAATGAACATTAACGTTTTTTTTTTCTGTAAATCCAAATTAATGAAAAAAAAAAGGATGCAATAATTTATCCAATCAATTTGTTCGAAGCATGGTGAATCAAGTTATCTTTTTGTGAATTTTATGTCTTCCTCTACCTAGTGAATTTAAAATTTACAATAGGTCTAGACTGTACTAGGAAATATTTCTAGACATAATTCCCGCACAAGCGTTAGAACAGCGCTTCAAAAGATTTGAACTGTACATTGGAAATAAAGAGATGTCATAGATGGAAAGTAATGATTACATTTTCTTTTATCTCTATAACAAAATGAATCTCAAGCAATTTCTAACTATGTAAGATTTGATTGCAATCTGTTTCAGTAGCGGTATTTGCAAATGACAAAAATTTCCAATGAGTTGAAAAAGTTAAGAGAAGTCAATTATATGAAAACCAAAGCTCACATTCTTGAGAAACAAATGGCTTATGTGATGATAATGGGCTTCCCTCGGGAGAAAATACATCTGAATAATTAAAGTTTGTAGAACTTTTCTTGATTTGATAAAAAAAAATATAGAAACCAGAAAATCTTATGAATGGCATTTAGAGGGACGTTGTTATATAGAATTCCTATTGATTTTTATCGTAAGTCACTAGTGTGGTAAACATTAATAATTTAGTTCTAGTCCTAGAGGACAATTATTAGTCTAGCAAAAACAATCCGCCGTGAGTACATGAGTGCATTTACCACGATACACCTCGGCTTCGTATGCTTTAAGAGGTAAATATAATAGCATATTACACTTAATATAGTCCCCAAAGATATCGTTAAGTTATAGACGAGAGTATTGTTCTCTATATATTAGTACTCGTCTTTGATCTCGAGTCGCTATGACCAGCATGTGGTATATCTATCCTGAAATATAAATATAAATAAGAAATACATGCACGTATCATGAAAATGCTTTTGAAAAATTATATAACTTTTACTTTAGAATGTTGGTCATTTTTTAAAAAGAATGTTTCAATTCTCAAATATTTCAGATGCAATATAAAAATGTACTTAATTTCCATTTAAAAACAAACAATTTATAGAGAAATTTCAAATTGAAAAAGTAAACGATTTACAATAACCAAACACGATTTGATTAATCAACTCAGAACATGTTAAATATCGATTTATAAGTACATGTCTAAAACCCTGACGATAAAAAGAATCACCTGGAATGGGATAAGGGAAATAAAACTTGGTCAAGCTAACGATAAATGGTGTATAGGAATTTTTTTTCCCGGTAAAATTATATAAACATATTTTATAGTTTAATTCTGATAATTCGCTGCACAGTAAACATATAATAATATACCATTAGTTTGGAACTACGTAATTTTTTGAAATTACATTTCTTAAGCATTGAATCAAAATGCACCATGTCTCTAACTTTTTGTATAATTATACACTTACTGAAGGTAAAACGTACATGATCGGCTTCGGCCAATCACCGTTGTTTCCATGTGACGTATCCGGCAAATGTACATACATTACGCAACGAACTATTTTGTTTACTATGTACGGACAAATTCATGTAAATTCATCATAACAAATGAAGTACAAAAGTTTTTTTATGCATTTACTTTGATAAGCAAATATTCATATTAAATAGAGTTACGTGGTGAATAAAATTCGCATTCTCCATGTGCGTAAGAATTTCATTTTCTTCCGAAACCAATCTCTAACAGAGGGCGCGCTACGCAAGTGTTTACTCGTTCATTGGTGTAAGTCGAGTAAGTCTAACTAGTACATTAGTTTATTCGTTTATTAGGTAATTGACTGTTCTGTGCATTATGTGCAATTACATACATGTTAACACCAAGAAATCTAAAAATGCATTTCCTGATCTTTCTATAAAAGGAATTCTTGTTGAACTTCATAACTTCAGCATTTCCATGTATATATATTGTATTTTTTTCTTGGATATTTGTCTTTTGCACTTTCATTCTTTTTTTCTTTTTTTTTTAATTATTATTATCCAGTGTTTTTGCTTGTTCCAGATTTATTTATTTATTATTATTAATATTATTTTCTTTGCTTTTTTCCCTTGCATATTTGTCTTTTGCACTTCATTTGTTTACTTATTCTACTTTGTTGTTTGTTTGCACTCTTTTATTTTTTTTTCCATTATATTATATAGTGAATATACATGCTAAGTAATAACTCTTGTGAATTTATTAATTTATCTCTCCTTTTTTCCCATTTCTAGTTAACAAAAGAAATTAATGTAACTTATTATGAATTATTTCATCATGATTGTAAATCATTGTCAATTCTTAACATTTGTAACCTTGACCTTCTTGGAGAGGACATATATAAGCCATGCCTGATGTCCAATCCAATTATGTAAACTAACTTTACATAATAAAATACTGATTAAATTAAATTAACTTCATAACTTCAGCTGAAAATATACGGAATATTAAAGATTTCACCAACCACATCCTCGCAAGCCAGGGGTCCTGAGTCAACACGTTGTCGTTGGATCCCTGGCATATTTCATTCAATATTTGTGGGCTGACTGTAGCGACGTCTTTCGGAAAAATTACAAATCTTAATTGTTTTTCTTATCTCTCAACCAATCACATTAAGCCATTCTATGATAAACAACTTGTAACCATTTGAGGTGTCAACTGAATCCTTATCTAACTATTTATGAAAGCTTTAATTTGATTGGTGCTTCTCAATAAGAGAAGCAAGCCCACGAATATTGAATGAAATATGCCAGGGGTCCAACGGCAACGTGCTGACTCAGGACCCCTGGCTTGCGAGGATGCACCAACCAAAGAAAACTCAAAACTACGATTGATTGATTGATTGTATGTTGTTTTACGTCACCATATACGTACCGGTGAAGGGCTTCAAATTTAGACCTTTACTCGGCACTTAGGGCCATTGAGCAGTGAGGGATCTTTATCGTGCCAACACCTGCCTCGGTTTTTAAGGTCTCATCCGAAGGACCCGCAACTTTCACTTCAAAGTGCCGAGCGCTTGGCGAAGGAACAGTTGCTACCTATTTTTTTTTATCGACTTAGGTCAGTTGGGGCAGAGATTCGAACTCACGACCTTCCGATCATGGTGCAAGCGCTCTATACCGACTGAGCTACCGTGACGGTTTCAAAACTACGAATAAAGTGCATTAAAATCAAGTACCATCCACATCTGTCATACTTTAATGTGTATCTTTAAAGAAACGAATTAGTTGGTTTTTATGAAATATTAATATTACAGAGGTTGCCCCAATATATGATGTACATAACTCATAGAACTGTAAATCAATGGCTGCATCAAGTTCCCACACAGGTACAAGTAGACATTTTTGTTGCGCTCTATGCTGCATCTTGATCTCAAAGGATTTCCAATGATACAAAACCTCTAATTACGGGATATTTGAGAGGTGGATGGTTGTGTCAATATTTAGCGAGACAATGAAAACGAAGCTTATGGTAGGAAAATCCATATCTTCACAAAAGATGGTCATACGTCGGGGTAGAGGCTTTTCAGGGTTCAGGTGCGTTAATGAAGGCGCACGAATTTAAGCATTTCTAGGTGTCCGATCAATGGGACTAGTGATAATTTGATGTCTTTCAATATTTGCAGGTCAATTTGGACAATTTCAATATTTTTCTTTACCTTATAAAAATAGTTATTAATGATCTTTTATTAAGGTTGATGGGATTATGAGGCGAAACAGATAAATGTTTTGTATTTGGTTGGACAGGCGTGCTGTAAAATTGACATATTTGTTATAAAGTCGTTTTAGAAACCATTCAAAAGGTTTTGCAAAGCAGGATTCCTTATTTTACACCAGTTTTAAAATCATTAGATTAAAACATTTTTCTGTCCTGATGATTTTTTTCCCCTTAAAACTGAAATAAATGTACATCTTCTGAATGGAAGGTAACGTTTGATTGCCTGAGAATGTGACATGAGTAAGAGATAATATGTACATATTAAGGGCTAAATTTGGCCGTTGCACAGTCACAATGAAGTTACGATATTCGCCAATTAAATTAAATCAAAATTTAATATCCAGTTTGTGGATGTCGTAACAGACACTCATAGTTTGTTTATTCTCTACTACAATAGCTTTATTGAAAAAAATTATGACAATTTAACATTTTTTTTGTTATTTGCATCTAATTTGCTTCTTAAATTTGAATAAAAACAGTACTGTATTTACGGAAACATGAGCATATCAATATATAAAATTATAGTAGGCCTAATGTAAGCACATCATGAATGTTTCATTACACTAATCAGTTATGAAAATTACTTCCTCTCGAATTCAATACGATACTTTCAATGAAAGTTCAAAGTGAACATTAACCTGTTTAGGCCAATCTAGTGAGAATTGTGAGTCGATTTCAAAAGCATGGGAGTGGTGGATGCATATCAGCTTTTTTTTCAAGGACGAAGTCTTCTCAAAATGACAACAGAAGTGGGTCTAATTATCCCATGTTTCTGGGTTTCCTAGCTTCATTCAGCTTTTTCTTCATAAAAAAAATCTCTTTCTAGAAATTTATATTCTGTAAAGGTCGAGATGTGTTCAATCACATGCTCGGCTAGCTGTCTCCGTGAAGCTGCCACATATTTGCAGAGATGACATTGATCTGCCTTAAAACATTAAGGTAACATACATATGCTTTTGTATGACTAGAAAAGTTTTACATAATACATTTCCCGAGCGACAACTGAAAGAAATATCAAGTTTCTTGTTTATTTTAAGAAACCGGAAAAAAGTTAATTATCTTTTGTTTTCAAAAGTGTTTTGTTACAAAACGTCTTATTGGCTGCTTCTATCTTTATTATCAAATTAGAATAAAGTTAACGTTTAGTTTCTGATCATTATTTTAATTGGACGTCTTGTTGGGTTGGCTGTCCTCCTTTTTGTTTAGTTTCTTTTTGATTTACTTGTGTATTATTTGTATTCTTCTTTGTAAACAAAATTCAATCCCAGGGTAAGTATATTGATTATTCAACAAGTGTTTAACTTTATCAAAATATTTTTCTAAAACTTTATTTATTGTTCCTTTATTCATTTACTATATAGCCTCATTCTAGGGGGACTCAACAGACATGTACTTTGACTTTAATATAATATTACCAGTGTTCATGTCACGTACAGCCCCCCCCCCCCCCCACACACACACACACACCCACACAAAAGAAACGTGTAAATATTGAAGTTTGAATTTGGCGCTCCTGAACTCCCCTCTCCCTTCCCGGAATTTCTGGATCCACATTTATTGGTTTAAATACCCAATATCTTAACATACAAGTATTTCCTAACAATAGACCAATTTCACATTCTATAGAGTTATCTCCCGTGGTCGGAGTAACACTCATTTTTCTCCTTATATCCTTTGTAACCTATCTGTAAATATTTTCAACCTTCAAATGCCATCGGAAAATTTTGATCCATTCCTGTATTGCCATAGCATGGGCAACATAAAAAACGATGAACATATTCATACAGATTTCATATGTAAGACAATGCCCCATAAAGTTTGTAATGTAGTACCTTATGGCGGTTGACTCCAGATTGACCCCGCAAAGGGAAATAACTTTTGTAAATGTGAAAGTCGTCTATTGAATGCCTACATGTAGATCTAGTGTCAGATGCCAGACCAATTTACTTAGTAAACACCATTTAACACTATTTAGCTTTGAGAAATAGTCCAAGTTAAAAGTAATTAGAAAAAGTCTAACATAGGAAACACTTTAATTAAAACCTTAAAACCTTTTATGTCTATGAAGAAAACTAATTACTGAGTATTTGATTGCATCCCAGCTTGGTCGAACCTTTAACAGATTTCTTACAATCATCTGACATGTACCAATTAAAAAGAAACTTGTGTAATTGAAACAAATTGAATTAGTTAAGAACATGTTTCTTGAAACAAGTCTTTCTATTTTAGTTTCCTCATTCAACAACAGATATAATTTCTATTGATTGTACCGAATTGTTTCACTCAGTTTCTCTGTCAAAGATTGTTCAAATATCCCCCAACTCGTGAGAAAGCTCATTGAACCAGCAGGCCCAAAACAGTGTCGGTTGCAGGAAATTTCTGAGGTAACTTAATAAAGAAACCGGTAAAGTGTGCCCAAGGGAAATCCGAAGGCTACAAATGGTCTGTTATAGATTCCAGATGTAGACTTGGTAAGAAAATAAGACGAGGCCAAGCACACGTAGCAAGAGTTAATTGTCATCACATCCTGATCATGTGCCATTTTTAAGACGAATGTGATCTGCAGGTACTCCCTCACTCCCAAATATAACAATACTATTAATAGTCTGACAAAGGTAATAACCTAATACTTATACATGACGTACATTTTCAGCATTCAGTTTTAATCTTTCAAACTAAATAATAATGTAAGATCTGAGACAAACCTCATAATGCCTTAACTTCTATATAGCCATTTTCTCCTGAAACCAATATCAGCGAAAAAGTTTATTCACCTCCAGAAACAAGTATAATTATGTAAGAAATCAGGAATGTTGAAATTATCTTGAACAAGAATAAATCTATGGCTCACACCTTACAACACTTGTTTACGGATTTTTTTTTTTTTGGGGGGGGGGGGGTTAAGACTATAAACAATTACTCTTTTTGATATTTTTGGTTGAATGAACTGTCGAGATAATTCGAGCTGTAAAAATATTGGTTTTCTTTCAAGCTTAGGGTTCAACCTCAATTTAGTTAATTTTAATTCAAGATTTAGTTATCAAATATCCATGGTCATAAGAGTCTCGTGCAGGAATTTATGTCATAATAAAACATGTGCTTATCTTGAATTTTCTCTGTTAATAATATACTTGGATTATATAATTATTTCTATTTCTATCTCAAGAATCGCACATTTCCTTTTTTCACATCACAAATGGAATTTAAACCTATTTTGGTAAATAAAATATAGTGAATTTGACCATACAAGCTGAAGCAGTAATGATCTTTTTTGCAGAGCATTTTCCCTAGCTGCAATTCACTATGTTCAATCTGACTCAAAGTAAATTAAAGTTTCGTTGTTTGTTTGTTAATAAACGTCCCTCTCGAGAATTTTTCACTCATATATGGAGAGGCCACCACTTGGGTGGAGGGCTACAAATTTTGACTTATACTCGGTACTTAGGGCCATTGAGCAGTGAGGGATCTTTTTCGTGCCAGCACCTACTGCGACACGGGACCTCGGTTTATACTGTCTTATCCGAAGGACCGGTCTCTACGTCCCACAGTGGGATTCGAACCCGCGACGTAAGGATCAACTCCTTACTCTACGACTCTAGAACAGACGTTCTAACCACTGCGCCACGCGGGCAAGTAAATCTAAGCGAAACTAGGACATATTCCACTAACTCCAGTAATTCCAATAATTCCATTAAAGACAGGGCAAAAAGCAAGGACCCCTGGAAACCCCAGAGGTGGGATCATGTGTCTAGGAGGAGTAAGCATTCCCTGTCCACTGATCACACCCGCAATGAGTCCCCTGTTTTGATCAGATAAATGGATAAGGTAATTCGTAGTCAAATTGGTATAAAAACAATCATTATGGACTAACAATTGGTAGGAAACGACAGTCAAAGTACGACCCAACGATAGGTTGTATTTGCAAACAAGGTGATTGTCATTATAACGACCATAGAATTTGCGATATGCTGACGTTAATGAGATAGTTGAAAACCCTGTAACGTTAGCTTATTCGTCAGTAGCCTACCTCAGATTGAAAAAAAAGATTGTTCTCAGAAGATGCTCTTGAGTGTCGAATCATTTGGCAGACATAAACACCCTATGCAGGTGATTGTGGAATATGACTACCTCAAAAGAGGAAGTTGTCATTTAGTCAGTATAAACACCTAAGACGATTCTGATTGGCTGCTTATACCTACATGTACGACGATTCTAATTGGCTGCCTTTTAATATCTACTCTCCAAGTTCATGCCTTTGATGACATGATGTTACAGTGTTTATTTGTAAACATCTTCGATTAATTTTTTAATCTTTGAACTTCTCCCATGTATATTTCATTCCGACAGATCATCGAGGTATTTCACTAGGTACTTACCATATATTAACGAGATGGGAAACTTATTCAGCACCATGTTTATTTAACCATAACACATAAATCCATGTTTGTATAATGAGAGAAACATGTCCCCTAACCAGTACTCGTTAGTAACTGGTTTTCTCAAACTCTCGTTCCCTAATTTTATTTAATTTTCAGTATGAAACAGAGTCGTCGAAAAGAACAGAATAAGCACAAATATGGCAGAATAAGTACCATTAAGATCCCGTGCTGGTAGACAAACATATAATTATTACTCTGCGAGTATATATATAATTAAAAAAAAAAAGTTAAGTGCAGACGCAATATTTCTCCCATAAAATAATAATTTGACCAGGAATTAAGCATAAAAAACTTCCATTTAATCTACATCAAGAAACTGTTCTAACCAACCATTGCAAAGATGCAAGTAAAGTAGGAAAGTTCACCACAATTTCTTTAATTCATATTATGATAATTTAACTCTTAAATACTCAATATCTGATCTTTTACACTTTTAGTAAGTTTATATTCTTTTACAAATCTTAAATTAGTATTCAGCTATTAATTGTTCTAGCCAAGCAGTATTCAAACAGAAAAAAAGAAATTCGTCGAAAAAAAAGTTGATGAAATGATAATACATATACATGTATGCCAAATGAGACTTACCTTCTACTTAAGAATAAATTTTCCTTTACGAACAAGACGGTCTGTGTTTTGATACAAAAAAATATTGAAATACATAAATACGTCCACTAGAGGCTTCAGGGAAGGTTGAATTATGTATGGCAGGATAGAAGGCTTTTAACACCCTTTTCCCCACAGTATCACCTTATTACAAAAGCCATCGTATTTCCCGGTGAGAGAAGTAAGATCGTAGATTTTGAGTTCTTATGCTTCTTATAGCCTGATAATCAAATTTTTCCATCAAAACTCTCTAGAAGTGTGTGAGCTAATGACGGTATGATGGCGAGTCGTCACAAACTTTAGTCTTAATGAAATGTAAGATTATACGGTTGATACCAGTGAAATATGTCAAGCTCGCATAGAAGTCGTTCTAATAACTGAGGATTCTGGAATATGGTCTGGCAATCAGTGGTGGAGTGCATTTGGACGCCAACGGTGAGGAACGAAATCACTGTATTGGGTGTTTATCCCCACAATTTATAAGAGAATAATTAAGGATTGCTATTCTATAAAACTATCCCTTACGCTTCAATGGAAACTCCTTCTTCACTTAGCGATAACAACTTGTAAATCTTCTAATAAAATAGAAGCATAATACATTAATGGATTTGAAATATTTAATAGAACTAAAAAGCGTAGAGGATAACTGAAAAATAACATTATTTACAGGAGTTATGCATATAGTGCAGTAGTCTAGTGGGTCTGTTAATCGAATTATGATTGGTTCAAATCCCTCCGATCGCACAAAATGTTTATTGTAATTTCTCTTATTTTCAACTGTATTTGAAGCATTCCCACGCCGTTGTCCTTTTTTCGTGTTCATGACATGTTATGAAACACCTAGTAGGACGATTCTGATTGGCTGCTTATACTACATGTACGATGATTATAACTGGCTGTTTTTCAATGTCTAGTCTCCAAGTTCATACCTATGATTTATTTTTCTTTGAACTTTTCCCTTGTAAAATATTTCATTTCGACAGTTCATCGAGGCACTCGTATAAAACTAGGTACGTATATACTAACGGGATAGGCAACTTATTCAGCACCATTTTTATTTCACCATAACACATGAATCCATGTTTGTGTAATGAAAGAAACAGGTCCCCTAACCAGTGCTCTTCAGTAACTGGTTTTCTAAAACTCTCTTTCCCTAATTTTATTTAATTTCAAAAAGACTCTTTGCAAATCTCGTGTCTCTTAGAAAATGAAAAAAAAAATTGGAACTCAAGTTTGAGAAAACCCGGTCACTAAATCACACTGGTTATGGTACCTATAAATCACTATCCTTAGATAATGCCATTTCATTCCCGTAGTCTCAGGCTATTCCTTTGCTAAAAAGGCAACTTCGGTTTTTGGTTTACACACAATTTAGACCGGTGTTTCCTCGGAGATGGGGCTGGGTCCATGACCTTGTTTTACCTTCCATCCGAAAAAAATATATGATATTTGCTTTTTGCAAGGAAGCATTTGAATTAAACTATAAATATTCAGAAACTTTGTTTATGATAATGATGTTTGAAATAAGGAGAATTTTGTGTCTGGCATAATAATGTACTGAATGTGATCATCAAACAATGCATGTTGTATGATTAGACAGTACCAAGGTCCATACCTTTGCAGATGATATACTACATGTTTATGTATATGTACCTGTAGATGCATTAAGTATCGTTCATTTTAATGAAAACCACATATACCGGTAAATCAAGAGCAGTTAAAATGTTCCACTTTTCCGCTATTCGACACTGCTTTTTCGCGAAAAAAATCCTGCTTTTACGCGATTATAGTTTTTGCTTTTCCGCGACTTATTTTAACATTTACCTCCTCAGTTAGGTAAAAACCTGTTGCCCCTGATTACCACGGCAATTTCTGTTGTTTCTGGATTCTAATTGTGGCTTTGCATATTATACCTATGCTGCATCGGTAAAACATTGCCATTCCTTAAAACATTGACCTTTCTATACGTAAGTCCATCGTGTATAATAAATTTGTTACCACGATTTGTTTTTATATGAACAATTTCCAAAAACAAATGCGAAAATTCGTCCAGTTTTTATCCCACTGTGGATTAGTACTCTCTACGGAGTAGAACGTAAACGGGAAATACAGGTAAATACCGGCAACCGTTTGATGCTAAACGCTAACTGTGACCATTCAAAAATCGCGGAAAGGAGGTATCCAAAAAAGGAGACAACACATAATTTATTATATCATACTTTCATGTTAATTAGTTGAATCTGATCCGTTGAGAAACATTCGTTAAAAAACACTGTTACCCGCCGAATGATGAAGCCACGCCCTCCAGCGTAGCAACAGTCAACATTGCTTGACGACGGGTGATATTCCAAAAATAGTGACTGCGCAGAAAAATATGCGCGCAAGGTTCGCTGGTATGTATTTGTATAAAACATTCAGTATAATATAATAAATAATGCATGTAATATATGCATGCTGCGCCTCGGTTGACAATGGTTTTCTTGGGGTGAAAATTTTCAATGTTACACTCAACTACATGCAATATTTATATAATACTAAAAACCAATCGCGGAAAAGCAGACAGGTTGCGAAAATAAAATCGCGGAAAAGCAGGACGGCCAAAGGAAGACTTTAATGTAAATCTAAATATCACAGAAATAATTTTTTTTTAATCATTACGGATAAACAATTTTAATTTTGACTAAAACCAGTAAAAGAAATACGAGCAGACGATTTACATGTATCAACACAAAACAATGATTCACTTGTAGAGATTCAGTCGCTGCATCTGTTTGTACTTTCAAAAACCTGAGTACCACTTTTTCTCCAATTTTCTCGTAAATCATTGTTTAAATATTTAGCAATAATGAGATTTTGCTTCAACTTTGAATAAAAACAAAGCAAAAAGCAACAAAAGCAATTGTCGAAAGTATGTTTTGTAATCAATAGCATTGTTATAAATTTTATATTTAATCATCCGTGTCTTATAATATAAACATAGGGAACCGATATTAGTCATCTTTCCTGTCTCCGAAACTCGTCATGCACTTTTCAACATCCATATGCAAAATATTCTTGAAAATAGCCAGGCTCTAGTTTAAGGTACGATTATTCAATTGTTGTGTGACTGATGGAACGCAGAAAAGTCAGCTTCTAAACGGCTTCCCTCAAGAGGGTAGTCTCATTTCGTCCACATCTACATGAATATTTCCCAAATTTCCGAATAATCCGTGAAAGGAAAATCATGTATGAAGCCCAAAACAATCAATATATGATGTTTTTGTATGAATTTGATACCGACCAGTCTTTGATGCAAAGTTGATGAAACAAACCACAAATGTGTTATGACAGTTAATTCTTCATAAATCGACAATACTTGCCAATACGTACCCTATTTCATCACTTATTTGGCACTGTAGAATTGAATCATCGTTCTTGGGGAATTCACAATATAAATATGCACTCCTAATTTATTCGTCATAAGATTTTTATCTCTAGTGGTTTTCTTTCGGACAGTAACATTTTTTTTTATCCAAATATTCCACAATCCAAACTTTTGTGAAATTTTTAATTGATAATGATAGACTGTTACATATACTACATGTATTTAATAAAAAAAATAATAAAGTTGCAATCTACTATAGTCAGATGCAATTTTCTATAGAGTTAGTTCTCCGAAAATAATGGTATACTGCCTCAACAATATTTTAATTCACTTCTAAATTTTAATGGAAATCAACCTATATATGATATAGTTACAGAGAGAATATGGTGACATATGCTAGGACATCAACACGTGTTTCATCTATAGGCAGGAGAAATGCTCAACAATTAAGTGTATCAATGCACTCGTCTTTAATCGCATTCATAAATGCCATCTTATGGTGTAAACTGTCAACCATTCTAGGAATTGTAACGTTGATATAATACCCAAGTCATCTCTTAGAATAATCTTGATACACGAAGAGTAATTTCCGTGACAAAAATAATTAGCTAGCGCTTAAGTTCTCATTAGCTTGCTAGTATTTAAGGTATACCGGGTAATATTACGTGGATCGATTCAATCCCTTGCTCCTCGTTCCCCTTTGCCTGCAACTCAAAACCCTGAAGTGTCAAAGATGTCCTCGTGATTCCAAACGTCTGGATGTTAATTTCAGATGACTTCCTTTGATCAGGATCATTGAGATGTTTTGATAAATAAATCATGTACAACTTCCTTCTTTACCACGGTCTTCTTGAATTATTTTTTTTCTCTTGGAATGAGATTGAATGATTATTGGCTGCAATCAAAATGACAAGAAATGATTTTCTTTGGTTTTAATTTTGATTGCAGATTTGTTTAGCTATATGCAGCAATTTTAATTGCTATGAATTCTTGTACTGTAGGATGTTTCAATGAATGTTTCGAAATACTTGACAGTATTGTGAATCGGATCAAGAAATATAAGTGATATTTAGAGGACAATTAGGGGTATCACAAGGAAAATATACTTTGTTTAGGAAATTCTGTTGCTAGTCCTCCAATTCCAAAGTATTTCAAAATGAAAAAAACCCAAAACTTTTGAACACGGTTTCATATTTGGATCAAAACGGTCCATAAATATTTAATGAAATGAAAAGGTTTCTGTAATGTCAAAGCAATTTTTAGAATATAAAAATTTGGGTAAGTTTAATACAAAACTATCATTAAGCTATTGTTCTTTGTAAAATCTTTGGGATGGGGTTCAAATGGATGACTATAATAAATAAAATTATTTGTTTTACATGTATGTACGCTTGAGTGAACTTGTTGTCTATATCCCAACCCAAACACTTCCTAATAAAGTTTATATAAAGAAAAGACCCATGTGACTAAGAGTACACACAGAATTCAAAAATAGAAGCAATGACTTTCGGAACTTCCTTTACATCATTATAACTGTCAGAAACCCTCCGATGGAGAAGTTTACAGCTAGAAAAACAATATTTGCACAGATGCAACGATTTAGTTTTTATAGAGACGAAGTTGACTTGCTAATGTCATCTTTCATTTAGAATTATGAGGCCCCAGGGTAGTTCCCAATTCAGATATTCAATTTGTCCGCCGACAGTTCCGTCTCTTGTTCCTGTCGGACGTTCGAGCTATTAGTCATCAGAGCCAGTAACAAATTCAGCATGTCAGTTCCTCATTGTTTCGGGAGGATATATGCCTTCATCGTGACCTTATCATATTCCAAATCCATTATAAAGAAATTTCTTCTCAGACTTTCATTTCTATTTGCAAAGAGTGCGCGATTTCTTTAAATCCATTTCAATGCGATGCGAACACAATTCTGATTAAGTGCCGGAAAATAAATCAAAAGTTAACATTTCTAATTAAGTTGAATAAAACACGAAAATGTTCATTATAAAAAAGATACTTTTGTACAAAAAGGGCAGAAGAACATGATTTTTGAAGACGTATAAAAGATAAAGTCAATGAGAATGTCTATACCTTTTAAGATGTATTCTTTTTATGTCTGTTTGTTTGTTTGTTTTTTTATACATATTTATTATTTATGTATGTTTATATATTTATGGAGCCGTATTTTGAGACTGATGGTGTAAATTGTTAGAAAGCATTTCCGTAAAAAGTATTCTTTTTGCTTTTATCCAATAATCCTTACCCCCACTTACAGAAAACAATCTCTATTTATAAATTATGGGGAATTAACGAAAGTGCCATCTTTTATAATACTTCTCAATAAGAAATTTAAAAGACATTGATTTTCGATTAAACATGATCAAAGAACCGAGGAAGAATTTATCTGGCGACAAAGGACGAAGAAAAACCCTTCCTAATGATTCTCTAACTCACGCTGTGAGAGTCACAAAAGGAAAATGTAAGTGTAACACAGAAATTTATTTGTTTCCTTTTAATCTGATAGAATGCTTAATGTGTTGTTTATCGATTAGACAATTTAGATATCCGGATAATCACATAAATGTAGACAAGTGATGAAATTTAGTTTTCCCTCGAGAGGAGGAGAAATGAAATAATTCATTTCCAATATGCCGAATTACGATAAACAAAAGACAACCAGAGAACGCTAGTGATGACGTAAACTGTGTGTGTTTTCCTCTGTTTTCCAATCGTGTTCGCCATTCTTTTTTGTGGAAAAAACTCTTTTGTTAAACAGATCAATATTTAATAAGAGAAATGGATTTTGTGACTTATCTCTTCATATGATGGTTTATTACATGTACTGTTAAAATTATGGCTAATAGTAATCATACACAGATATTTTCTGATGGCCCCTTGAAAAACACTGACAAAATATTTAAGCAAAAATGTTAAAATATATTTTTTAAAAAAAATCAGAATTTTTCTACAAAATGATTAATATTAAATAAAATTCAGACAGGTAATTTTAAAAACAATATTCATTTATTTAATAAACAAATCTAAGACTTATTTTTAAAGGAGCAGAACTTAGTTGTCGTTGCTTTTACACTATCTTAAAGAGAAATAAAGGACAGATAATTCAAATATACTTTTTTTTTTCAAAAATCATGAAAATATAAAACTGAGGTCATGTTTATATAAGAAAAATGAATAAGTTTAACAGCATATGTTTAAATTTTTCATTCAAAGCCACATAATAATGTTCATAAAGTGATTAAAAGTTGTACAGATTTATAAGGATGATTATTGCAGAGAGTGTAGAATTTTCATCATGGAAAGTCTACAATTTCTTCAAATTTAAGAAATTTGACATATGCGTCATTTGCTGGGGCTATTCTTGTTGAAGGTACTGTGGTAGTTTTATAAATTATTCATCAAACACAACTCAGATCATAATGAAATATAGAAATATATCCTTATGAATGTCAATTTATTTTTATAAATCTCACTTGTGAATAATGGAAAATATGATTTCTGTCAGAAATAATATGTAATTGATCAATAACAAAATTAATCCTAACAAAAAAAACTCGAATCCTAAGGGATTTCTCTGACAATTAAAAAAAATGAGTCAATAACTGAAATTTACACAGGAGAAGTAAACAGGACGATACCTGTACATATATCGTTTCATTTTTGGGGTTGGGGGGGGGGGGTTAAATTTGTTTTGCTTTGTCAGAAAGAAATTACTGACTTATATAATTACATATTCTAATCTCAAGCGTCTGGTAAAGAAACCGACATTATACACACGACGTATAATATTCTTATTGAATATAACAGAAATTTTAAATATTAATTTAGATTGACAATACCCATTTATTTGACACACATAGTTACTACAGTACATAAATCACCAAGGGATTGTCTCAAAAACTTTTCTCACGGGAATTACACGTGAGTACTATCAAAAGAAGACAAATTTCAGGGACAGTTATGGTACAAATTAATTATACAGTGGATTTTTCAGCAATATTATGACGGAAGTAATTTGTCTTTTAGTCGCAGTGTCTGCACCTAATCCCAATTAATGCGAATAAGTTTTATATTTCAGCTCGTTTTCTGCAGGAAATGTACTTCTTTAATAGATAAACACCATTTTCTCTTCTTTTGAAATATAGAGACCTACCACTGCCGGTCGTTATTAGTTCATTATATCAAAATATACACGATATCTTCATCAATAACGATTTTTTTTTCAAACTGGAAATGCACAGAGCTTCATGTATCCATAACTCAAGCGCAGTACAAAAAAGACGGAAGATTTCTATTACATAATCAATCAATCAATCAATCAATATTTTGGTAAATTTAGTTACTGTTCATATCACTTTACAAGTCTTTTTAATATGTTGTTCATTTATAGAGAAGTTAAGAGCAACTATGGATCCACCCGTTATCACTCTCGAAAAATAATCCCCGAAACGAGGGTAATTTATGGAGGGATTCTTGTTAACTTTTATAGGCTCCAGTGTTTGTGAATGACACACGGGGGAAATCGATGATTGAATAATTATCCACAAAATCATTTTATTGCCGTCACTTCAGGTTACTGCAAATTCGCTTAGGAAGAGGAAACCTAGCTGTAGTAATTCCGTGAGGATGAGGGTCAGGCATGCTAGTGCTACCGCGGAACACGCAAAGCAAGCTCTCTAAGTTAGGGGGGCATATAAAACGATGCAGAGATAATCTTACGAACCACGAGTACACAATATGGCCAGAGTTCACGAAACATGCATATCGTATTGGCCTCTGGTGTAACATTTTCTTAAATTGTCAAAGCTGATGAACTAGATTTAAATGCATGCTTGATGCTTGCATCAGATTGTTTTAAGATGTCGTCAATTCTTAAGGGGATTATTTATCAATGTTTTAATAAAATTGTCATATTGTCATTTCTTTAAGTTTCTTTTCGAATGAAATCATTTTGCAATTGATGTTTTAATTTCCAAAAATAAAATCTACCAAAGCGAAAAAGATATATCCCTACAACATAAAAAAAACTTACTAGCTAAATAATTCTACATACGTATCTACTATATCTCCAATTTTACCATTGCGAACAATACTTACGATTTTAAGTCAAAATAATTAAAAAAAAAAAGAGAGAGAGATACATGTAAATTTGTATTTCGTTTTTTTTAATTAGTCACGTTTGAGAAAAAGGCCTATGATAAAAGACATATACGGTAATACCAGTTTGGAAGAAAGAGAGATTATCTGTGAATCGTTACAAAATTACCATTTGTTGAAAATAAAAGAATTATGAATTAGTCATTACACCAAAAAGATAAAAAGATAACAAAACTGACAGAAATGTGGAACAATGCCATTCTGAAGCCCTGATACTAATTTGCATAACGAGGGTCCATTCAGTCGTTATAGGTGGTGGGAGGATAAAGACATCATAGTATAGGATTATATGTGTCTAACCGTCAAATGAATCGAACAGAGATGGTCCAATCCATTGAAGAACTACTTCTAACATGATAGTTGTCGATCTGAGCGATCATTAACTGGTGTTTATTGTAATAATCTGTTTTACGATTTGTTGGTAGGATCAAACACGATCGTTAAAATGTTTGCGCATAGTTAGGTTGGACAGTAAATCGTTGAGCCTCGTGAATGCCATTTTTAAGCACAAGGGAATTTTCACCCGCGCACTCTCTGACTTTTTATATATCTGTATACTTCCGGTCAAGGAGTCAATGTATGTAGAGAAAATGTCAAAAATTGCGAGAGATTTGAGCTGATATTTGGAAGATTCCTTTTAAAAATACAGAATGCAAAGAAATATTCGAAAACAGGAAGCAAGCGCAAATAGACTTCATCCAAAATTTAAACATGGATACAAGTATCACATATTGTAATGTACATTTATTTTCACTTACCAATTAAGTTGGGAAGTGCATATTGGTTAGACAAGATATATAGAAAATAATTGATTATTGTTTGCATGTAGTTTATCATTTTTATTTTGTTAATCTAGATGTTGAATTTGAAAGGTTCTTTTTTAAGTCCTATTAATTTTATCCTTTGTAATGAGAAAACAACCTGAGAAGAAATACAATCAATGTATACTATAGTATTTTGTATATATGCAGTGAATAGAAGGTCGATTCTGAAAGGTCCTAAATTGTATGTAAATCAAATTTAGATATGTAGGAATGTTTCAGGATGAATTAGAATATGTACACCTGCTGGAAATATGTTGCAGATACGAAGTGTTTATAACATGGCTCAAACATTCAAAACATAGCAAACAAGAAACGGAGCATTCAACACAACGGATGCACAAACTTTGAAGTTGATACACAATTATACGCACATGTACTAAAAGGTTTCAACAAAAATATGAAATTTGCTGACCTATTTCATTTCGGATTTACTGCACCCCCCCCCCCAATAAAATCACAAATTATAAAGATAGGGAACATGATCTTGGTGCAGACTCCGTTTTACCATGTGAAATTTGCCGGAGAAGTCACTGTTGATCAAAGAATTTCTAAAATGTTACAGAGTTACGGATGAATAATAATGAAAATCTGACAGGTGACTTTATATGACACAAATGTCTCCACTGGGAAATGTTTCTCCGGTATTCGATATATTTTTTTCGTGCTCTGCAGGTGTGATGGATATATTGTTTCCGTATCATAAATATTTGTCTTTGTTTTTCAGATGAAAGTTTTGACATAGATGACCATCTGGCATCTGTTTGAATGTAATACGTATCAAAAAATTTGGAAATAATAAAAGTTGATGTGTATTCATTTTCAATCTTATGACAAGTAAAATGATTAATTGTGCATTTTTTGAATGCTCCTCTTTTGTCATAGATTAATTTCATACAAGAAACTTAACGCTGTATACTGATTAGAGAGAAAGCATTTTCCTTTTAAAAAATATCAGTAGAAATATAACCTGTCCAATTTACTATGTATAAAATTTTTACAAGGTTGTTTTTTTTAAGAACATAGATAAAAATAGGTATTGGCAAAGTATACGAAACTTAGCTCAGTTTTTCAGACAAATGTCTCTGGTTTTCGGCACAGATGTAATTAAATCAATACAATTCGTCTTCTGCATATACCCATAACGTCATTAACAGCAGGGTAATATAATAAAGAAAACAGATAATGGTCTACACTTCCATTTAGGCTACGGTCGTTTTGAGGGGAAAATGTCCCATTTATGGAACCTATGCCAAATCGCCCAGAAAATAACGTAATGGACTTTTCTTAAGACTCTTCTGAATTGCCGCCCAGAAACGAAGGGGAATTAAGGCCCTTTATCAGATCTTCTGCACTCTTGGTGCTTCTTATGCTTACAAATCGCTTTTACATGTATAGAAGTTAATGCAAAGACGCGGGCGTTAACATGATCCCTGCTTAAATGAAAATCCTTCAGATTTTCTCTAAATATAGAATATCAGTAAACTATGACACACGTTTTATCCCTAGACCAAAAAAATATACCCATCAACTTACCTACGTATGTTTCCCTGTTCTACGTCGGACTCTTTTAAGATTTTTGGTTTGATAGCAAGAGTAGAACCTAATGCTTTCCGAACGGTCGATACCAAATGCAGCTTCAACGTTACTCCTATTTGTCTTGAGAATAGAAATCAAATTATCAGTAAGTTTCTATCATTTCTGGCACTGTATTTTTAGGGTTATCAGGATCACAGATGTGCTATCGGTATATATTGTTGGATGGACCTTTAAACATATCTGAATTATGTCTGTAAACATGTATATAAATCTGTGATATTATAATAGTTTTCTGTCAAAGATAATAGTGTCATCCTCGAGCTCTTGTACATCTGTTGGAGGCGGAACACCCAAGTTCAGAGAATAGTATTGTCTGTTTTTCTCCTAAACTTTTAATTATATAGATGATAATTGTAAGTCAGTCCTCTAAATTATTATTTCTTTTATTTTCTCATACTTATCATGGCTTCACGAGGTTCACTTACAAAAGTTACTTATAGGAATTGGTTTTTAATTTTGCTCGAGTATTAAGGTTCATAAACCCTCTACTCACTCATAAAAATATTGCCTAAACTTTCATGATTTTCCGAAAGATCTGTATCTAATCAGTGAAATACAAACTGTTATATCCTGACTTGCGAGGCAAAATTAAAAAAAGACATCTCACCTTTACAAATCTCTAAAGGAATGATAGAAATTTATGTCATTAAGAGTTATCTCTCTTATCAGAATATAAATGAACCTTAAGTGAAAACTAATTTGGAATACTTTTAAGAAATATCAACGACTACATTTATACACAATAACCATTATTTACCGAAAGAAATTAAAGGAAGTATATTTCCATTTTTGCCTTTTCTGTTTTACCTTGAGATATTATCCGAATTATCCCCGGAAATATGCCTTCTTGTCGTTTTCTAGTATATTTAATGTGTTAAACGCATTAAGTATATGTCTTTGTACCAAAGATATTGCACAATGTCTATCTACTTATGAAGAGATAGCTTAAGCTCATAGAAGATGAAAATCGATTATAACCTCTTTGGTTTTTGCTTTTCACAATGGGAATTGCATGATAGTAAAATACCATATTTAACTGTGGTAAACTACACGTACTTGTACATATGTACATGTATATTGCCCAGGCCCCAGGATCATTAAATAATTTTAGACCTAAGTCAGAATTTTTAGATTGATTAAAGTTTTATTATAAAAAAAACACAAGAAATTTAAAATTTTATTAAACACTTGTTTCCCTTTCATGATTTAAAGTGTCAGATTTTAATTAATATTCATTTTATGAATGACTGAAATTTACATGACTCTGGAACCAAGACTAATCGAAAATACAAATGTATGTTCGAAGGAGAAATGTCCATATGCCCCCTTTCCCGATTTAGAAATTGTGATTTAAAATAAATGCCAAAAGTCTCTGACAAGACTGTAGCTCTACTTGGTTTGTTTTTATCACAAAGGAAAAGAAAAGTAGCACTAGGAGTTGGAACTATGACAACAACAATAAAAAGAATCATGATCCTTGGTTTAGTCTTTCTTTGTGATAAGCGTTATTGAAATCGCAGAGATTTTCTGCGCACTTTGGGAACGTATTTCGCCACTTTCTAGCATTGGTCAATCAACTACCTTTCATTCCCTGATTCTACACATATTCTATAACCAACCTGTATATTTTTCCATCTCCTAACCCTTTCTAGTCGTCTCTACAGACCAGTAAACTCGCTTGTTGAATTTTATGCCATCCGACAACAAATTCACAACAAGCGAGTTTTTTGGTCTGTAGAGACGATTATAAAGGGTTAGGAGGTGGATGAAATATACAGGATGGTTATAGAATATGTCTAGAATCAAAGAATGAAAGGTCGTTGATTAAGTGGCGAAATACATCCCCAAAGTGCGCAGAAAATCTTGCGCCGTAAATTGCATTGCGGGATCTGTAGCGTTATGGTCAAAGACTAAAATATAAAACCATAACGCTATTGTAACAGTTCTGCAGCTAACCTGGACAAAGCCGTTCGTCCAAATCAAAAACTGATATAGAGAATCATGTATCTTAGTGACTAAATCTAATTTACTTGTATATCAACTGTAGAAGAGTAGCATTTTGAAGGAAAACGCAGAAAATTCTAAATTTAGTAACCATGGCAACATCGCTCGTCGAAATCAAAAAACTGCAAATCCGAATCATGTATCTTAGCATTATTTTCTTGAGTAAATTAGTTTCATTGAAGTTGGACCTAAAACTAGGTGGAGTAGCTTTTTCAAAGTAGATCAGATTCTATTTATAGTAACCATGACATGACCGTTCGTCGAAATCAAAACCTGGATGAGAATTGTTTATCTTAATACTTGACAAGTGTACCATATTTGATCAAAATGGGACAGGAAGGAAGAGTATCATTTTGAAGGAAATTCACAGATTTTGAAAAAAAAATATTACGAAACTACCTCTAGTATGTCTACAGTCATTGACCCATCGATAAGAGAGTTATCTCTCACTGGGATAAATGACTATTGTTTCTCTATATAAATGTCAGGTAAAAAGGCCATTTCTGTTTTTGCCCCACAAAGTATGCTAATTAAAATTGTGTGCAATTTACACATTGTAATTATTATTTTTTTTCTTTTGAAAAAATCATAAACATGAGAACGAGTTTCTACGTTAGAAAACAGCAAGATTGCGAACCGAAACACACCAGACCTGTGTTTAACCTTGAATGGAATTAACTATTTGATTAAAAAAAAAAGGGGAAATCCGATCTTAACCTAAAAATTTGACATCTTTTTCTGAACTTGGAATCACCCTCACATAAACGCATCAAAGTCACAAATATCCGGAAGACATGGAAACGTTTTCCAGTCTTTGTTGTATAAATATCACAAGTGGTTTTCCTAGAGAAAAAAGCGCTAAGAGATAGAATGTCCAAAAGAAACAGACAGAGAAATCGCTGTTACATTGAGGAATATCTTTCTGAAAGACATGCTCAGACCAGCATAATTATTAAGTATTATTTAGCAGCGAATGTCATATCCCTAGGACCTACAAGCAATCCAAAAATAAATACCCATATCACAAAAAGAAAACTAATCAAAACTTAATTTAAAAATAAAACAAAACAAACTAACAAACAACAACAAATAAATAAAAATGGGTTTTATAAATTATGTATGAGAAATGCCAGTATTTCATCCGATATTTTTAGACTCGACCTGAATCTGATAAGTTCAATGCATATATATGAACTCAAATTAGCAATGCTTGAAATTGAAGAATAGTTTAAGATGCTTAATGGAACATTAAGATTTCAAACAGTAATCATGCTCAAATTAAAGTCCAAATAAACAATACAAACTGAGATTAGAGCAATAATGGACCCCTGAAAAAATTCAGAGATAGAATCAGGTGCCATGGAGGGATATGTATCCCCTGTCGACCGGTCACACCCACAGTGAGCCCTTTGTCTTGATTGGGTAAACAGGTATACTAATTCCTTAGTCAGATCAGTATGGAAATAAAGGCATATTATAGAACAATTTGTATTAAAAACGTCTGTCAAAATTCGACCTTACGACAGGTTATATGTAAACAAGGTCATTGTATTGAAAGAGGCTTGCAGGTGATGAATTATTGTTGTTACCCCCGTAACATCAACTTATTTGTTGGCAGCCTGTGTCGATTTAGAAATGCTGATTGAATATCTGCCTTTTGTTCAGTAACACATTCAAAAATATTTTTAAGAAACATAAGACTTCGTTAGCATGAAACGTCTTAGCTTATATGTCAAAAACAGATTTTAAAATAAGTTCTTTTCTTCAAATCATGTGCTTTCTTATAGTTCATTCATTCATTTTGCAAGAAAGTTGCTATCAATTTCATAAGTAACACGATGCTCCAGACCACCCTGCAACTATGTGGTTAATGTCCACACCCACGCTGTGGTTTATGGGTCAGTGTCGTTTGACTTTTTACTCTAATAACATCTGAGATGTGAAATACATGTAATAATATAAGTAAATCTTAATAAATATTAAAAAAGGAACCACAAATCTTACCTTATGTGTCGGAGATTTAATAACCACATTGTTATTTAATGCTTACATGAAGGAAACTGAAATGCAAAATTGCATTTTACTGTTTCAATTAGGACAAACAGGATTTTGCACGATAAAAAATAGTTAACGGAAAACTTACTGTATGTATTCTCGGACTACCACTATTTTGAGAATACAATATTGCCACAATCAGGAATGACAATCTACAAACACTTGGGTATGGACCCTCCCCTTTTTCCTTTTTTAGGACCGACACACTTATTTTCCTATTCACGTTCTATTCTAATATGCTTTACATGTTATCGATACTGTAACTCTTTGTCTCTATGAGCTGTTTTTTCGACTGATATATAAAAAAGGAGAAGGCTTGTAACTCTTTTCTCGTCGTCTGCCTCACCCGTGTGATTGTGTATGTAAAACATGACAAATCATGCAAACATGCAAATATGCATACATCAATTTTGCCACACATTGTTCTTTTCTTTAATTCTTCCTTTTAATTTCTATGA
Organism: Saccostrea echinata; assembly: GCF_033153115.1. Classification (NCBI taxonomy): domain Eukaryota; kingdom Metazoa; phylum Mollusca; class Bivalvia; order Ostreida; family Ostreidae; genus Saccostrea; species Saccostrea echinata. Next base: position 20,121,426 of record NW_026889803.1, read on the forward strand.
GCCACCAATTTGTAAATATTTCAAACAAATCACTCACATCTAGGATAGATTTTATTAGTGTGCATTAGCGGGCCAGTAACTAATGTTCCGAATGACATTACGCATAGATGACGACGGCCGAAAATACCGAAAAAGAAAAAAATCCCGAATTTTCTCTTGATAATAATGCAATCGTCATAAAATTCTTATTTCTGGTCCGGGAAATATTTTATGAAAAGAAAATTGAGAAAATATTAGCATCGCGCGGAAAACATTGGAGTTTGACAACAATGTATTTTCTCTCGAGTTTGGTAACTAGTAGTCAATTAAACCAAAGAAAAATTATAATTTCCATTGGATAAACTACAAATGGATGATAAATTATTAGTATTTACCAGTATATTTCATAAGTGCAGATCTGTAGCTTGCTGGTCTAAAAAATTAGGATGGACGACCAGAGAGCTACAGTGGTATTCATATAGTTATACATGTTTTGATATAAATGAAAACAAAATATTTGTTCAATTTTTGATTGCCAATAAAACTATAACTAAATCGATAGGAGAAGATATGCCACAAGGCAGCTAGCATAAAGCAAATTGATTTTATCTTTTCTTATGACCCCAAGCTTTAAATTTCCTTTGTGGCATTAGCGACATTTATGACCGTACGGGGAGGAAATTATCACCCGCCATATTCCGAGTGTGACAGAAGAATATTTGGGTTTCTTATTAAAAAAGTCGCCATTGGAAGGCACTCAGTGTTCCTAAGTGTATAAGCAGCAATGGACGTCTAATAAGTTAGGCTACATTAAAATCCCCAGGACACATTGAAGATGCCGCGGATTTATGAATATTTTACAATTTTCTCCATGTGTCCTTTAATGGCTTTCATATACATGATGGCGGATTGTTGCAATCCTAGGTTGCCATGATGGCGGTACTAATGACTCTGTCTATGGAGGGTTAATTTTGACATTCGCTGTTAATATTATTCTAGGCTGACGTAGTCAAATTACTTTAGAGCGAGATAATTTCATACAAAATAGATAATGACTTTTTTTTACAGACATAAACATTGCAAAAATTCTTTATTAAGACATTTGAAAGTACCACGTCTTCTAAAAAACCCAGTAAATTGATTGTCTTCTTTCAGCTGGATATTTTTCTTCTTTCTTTTAAAGTAACTTATTCCAAAAAGCGTTGTACATCATTCACCGGTATGTGCTTCTCTTAGACCTTGGGTAATCACCGTATTCCATCATCCATTGCTACATCCGATGCAATTTTACTGAATGTAATCGGTTCAAGTATAATTTATAATTTTAATTAAGTTTCTAGATGTTCTTACTTAGTTCTTCTTCCTTTTTAACCGTAGTGCATTTCTTTGTGTAACACTATTCATGTTTTTCAGAAATGTAGTAGTCTTTGCAATAAATATGTTAACACCACATATATATGCATGTCCATTGTAAAGTGAAGAAAGATACGGGATTTTTTGAACCTCCACAATGTATACTTAGTATTGGTCCACAAGAAAATACAGAATTCCTTTCTAATCGTCCGTATAATCCCCTAGGCAGTTTACCTGAATATCTTAGGTGAGAGTTTCAGCTTTTTTTTAATTTACGGATTCAGAAAAAAGCCCACATTTAATACTTATCAGAGAGAAATTATCACTTATTTCCTTAAGACTCTTAGGCTCTTGGCTGACTTCAATGTCAGAAGACACGATCATTCTATTAGAAAAGAAACAAAACAAGACTAGTATGAAGGATATAAAAGAACTCTTTTACTAATGATTTTTTTAAAAAAAAGACACCTCAGATATGCTGGTAAAATACACTGGGGATTTTATTAGCAGAGAAACTTGCTTCTTAATAGGACTCAATCTTAATTATAAATTTTAGAAAATCTGAAGGTCAGCTAGAGAGGAATTGAATGGAATAAAATTTTCATTGTCGTGTGAATCTTATAGAGAGCAAGTTGTGAAATCTTTTACATGTACTTGACCATTCAATATTCGTTGCCCCGACTTTGCTAGGGTGCCTTGTAAAAGGTTTATCAGTATTAACTTGGCCAATTCTGGTAACAGTTTATGTCTCCTTGCTTTGAGAATAAATAGTCATTTTTAAAAATGTTAAGGTACATGTATGTTTTATCTATTCGTATTTTACCACTAAATTGGTGCGTTTTAACCACAGGCCTTTCGATCGCTGAAATCCGACTTTAAAAAAAATGAAGTGTATAAAAAAGATAAAGGTACGAAACTCCTTACTTAGGGTACCCACTTTTGCTAATAAAATGCTTTTAAATCGAATGCTCTAAAGTTTTACTTTCTATTCATATTGAAACGAAACTAGGAATCGAAATGATCAATTCCATTCTGTCCTCTGGAAGCTTTGTGATAAGTACTTCCTGTTTAGTTCACTCTATCGATCCTCAGAGATCACGTGATAGTTTAGGGTATATAAGCTGCGTTATTAGAGCTCCTAGTTCCCAGACAGAAGTCGAGGGAAGGCAGTTGGTTTTCAGTTAAGGCGAGGAACATAAACTTGTCCAATACAATATTAAACAATAATAATGTCTTATGTGCCTGTATAAGGCTTTCGAGACTTTGTTGTGTTTTTCTGAAAGTTGGTAAATATTTTTGTTTGCTTAGCTAGGAAGCTCAAGCGCTCCAGGACTGAATTGGATAGTTGTAAATATATTTGATTAAAATCCTTTATTGAGAAGTTTAATAATTATTGGAGTTATTCCTTTAATTGCTCAGGCAGAGCAACCGAATTCTCGAACCCAGAAACGTTACAATATCTATTCATATATAATCAATCTACATGACTAACAAATTTCGTTCCGAAATCACCGTCACGGTAGCTCAGTCGGTAGAGCGATCGCTCCGTGATCGGAAGGTCGTGTGTTCGATTCACGGCCGCGACTGACCTAAGTCGATAAAAAAAAAAATAGGTAGCAACTGTTCCTTCGCCAAGCGCTCGTCACTTTGAAGTGAAAGTTGCGGATCATTCGGATGTGACCTTTTAAAAAAAACGAGGTCCCGTGTCACTGTGAAGACTGGCACGATAAAGAACCCTCACTGCTCAATGGCCCTGAATGCCAAGTAAAGGTCTAAATTTGAAGCCCTTCACCGGTATATGGTGACGTCTCTATATGAGTGAAAAATTCTCGAACGGGACGTAAAACAACATACAATCAATCAATCAATCATTCCGAAATTCCATGTACTTCCCGAGATATGGTGAAATCAATTTCAAAATTGACCTACTTTCTTTTACTCGACATTAGCTTGGGCCTTGGTTATTTACATGTATAGAGACGGTGTTTGCACAATCTTTCAACATTTTAAAGTTGATTTTTTACTCCAGATCTTAAGGTTAAGTCAGTAATAATTTCTTTTGCGAAAACAAAAAATTAGAAAACGTTTGCTTCAACAACTTCACAGCCATGTTGTTTATTAACGTAAAAAGAACTATGATTGAACGAAATTTTCCCGGAATGTATAATATACCTTTTGATTTTTTAGAAATTATACCGCTAAAATGTTGGTGGTAACTTAGTAAGAACATATGATCAAATCAGATAAAATTTTGTAGAGACTGAGTGCTAATAAACAAATATTCAGAGAATATAGAGTAAAATTCCGGGAAGAATTCGTCCTGTCGTTCCCGCTTTACAATTAGTGTAACTATTCAGATGTCGAGTAAAAAAATAAGTTTAATTTTGGACTATGATTTCAGCGTATCTCGGGAAGTATACGGAATTTCAGAAAGAACTTTGGCAGTAACGTAGATTGTTTATATGTGAATAGTTATGAATAGAAAGTAAAGTTTTTAATAAGATCATTTGATTTAAAAGTACTTTATTGGCGAATGTGGGTACCCTATGTAAGGAGTTCCATACCTTTATTTTTTTTAACACCTTAATTTTTTAAAGCAATCTAAGGGCCCGTGGTTTTAGCTACACAGTGTAGATACAGAAATCAATATTGTCATAAGGTATAAAAGTTTCAAACTTAATAACACCAATGTTTATCTAGAATGAAAACATGGTTTCAGAGTCATAGAAAACCATCTTTGTGTTACAAACATTTCAGGCTAAAAATCCTAATTTAAAAACATGCATTTTCGAAGCAAACAAGACCACCTTTGGACTGATCATCAGTTGTTGTTTTTTTTCAAATCCTTCTTTTTTTGTCAAGAATTAGTAAGAAGTTTCAACCTTTCATAATAAAGTGAGAAAAGTGGAAAGGGAATTGCAAATTTGGTAAGAATGAAAAAAAAAAAAACAAAAAAAAAAAAAAACAAAAACAAACAAAAAAAAAAAAAAAAAAAAAAAAAAAAAAAAAAAAAAAAACAATACAAAAAAAAAAAAAACAAAAACAAAAAAAACAAACAAAAAAACCCACAATTTATTTGATAATCATAACTTCTTCTTTTTTTTTTTTTTTTTTTTTGAAAAGACGATTTAGTTTCATTGTTCAGAATTAGTTACATTGTAATGTTTGCTATACAACTCAACGCTTACGACCAATATTATCGTCTTCCTTGGAAGACATTATACAGAGACTGTGTACTTCCTCTCTTCTGTGATTAGTAGAAAACACATGATGTGGAACTTTTTAATTATTTCATTGGTTCAAGGCATTGAGATAATTTCCTGGTGATCTAATTTTCGTACGATTTAATAATTTTTCAATCTTTAAAAAATCAAACAAAAGAAAAATTGCAATTGCAATAAATAAAACTGACACTTTTATTTTTTTTATAAGAAATATTACTAAGTTTTTCTATATTTTCATGGTTAACGGAATTTTTCTCTTATTTTGCATACATATATTATAATTTGATTTCATTTATTCTTTTTTCCTTCGTTTATATGGTAGGGCTAATGTCTGTAAAAAGCTATAAAAGAGAACAATAATACGGCCTGATAGGTGTATGTCAGTTTACTGTTTAAGGTCGTTACTAAAGACGGTTAAGCAGGGCAATTGTTCTTGTAGGAGATAAAAGAAAGATAACCGAATATTCTTGATCATAAAGGATTACAATGTAACTCGTAGTGTTGCGATTCTTCCTACGAGTTTCTAAGTTATTATCTGCAATATTACATGTATGTATAAAGTATTTGATAAATTCCATCAATTTTTGTTTTCGAATTTAAAAATAAATAATAAAAACAATCGAGTATAATGCAGATCAGAGATTATATTTATTCTTTGGTTGCATTTGTTTGTACTGTAATTTTTTTTATTCATTTCAGTGACAAGAAATTAGTTGAATAGAATGCTTCGAATTAGGGTGGAAGGTCGAAGCTCCTGGCAACTCATAGATGCGATTAAGGCACAAAATATATGGGTACACATAGAACACTTTGATTTTATTTCTCTTTAGAAAGGTTCTGCGTATAGAGAGAAAGATTACTGAATTTAGTAAATACAGTTACAAAATGTAGAGCAATGAGCTTTTATGTATGAAGGTCAAACTGAGGTCAAGTTTAATGTCAGAAGAGATGCAAGCCCAATTTTAGTTTAAGAAAGGGTTTACTACCATAACACTAATTCATTGTTCATATGTTTATTTTCACCAAGGCCTGTGAAATTATAAATGATCATCATATTGGGATTAAATAATGTTATGAAGTGAAATATCATAACCCAAGTAATACCAGATAAAACAAATTTTATTTTCAGAATATTTAATACGTTAAATTTAAATATTTCATTCGAAATGAATTGTTGAAAGTAAAAGTTAAGATGTGGATTTAATGTACTTTGACACATAAAATGAATAATCAATAAAACATGTATATATTGCAAAAAAGTGAAATTACAGAAAATAATGACATTATTTAATGCATATACTGGGACTAAATGAATGCAAATTACTCCTTGGGAAATCAATAAAAAAATGTGTAGAATATTAAATCTTCAAATTTTTTTTAAAATTCAGAATAACATTCATGTTAACATGTAAATTATCAATAAGCCAATTCTATTTAACATTATTTTTATAAACTAATAATGAGCCCATACATATCAAATGTAGATGCGTTTTAATACAATATGGAATGCTTACTAAAAATAAAACATATCATGTCTAGAAACAAATGAAAATTTAAGTAATAAAAATTCGTAAATTTTAAAAACTTTTCCCTGTAGATTTTGTGAGCTGCTTATATCTGGTAATATACATGTAAATCGTTAAACAGTTGTGAAGATGTGAAGCACACTGGTCTGAAAAAATTGGGATGGTTCACCAGAGAGCTACAATGCCACCTACTAGTATTGAAAAAATAAGTGTGTATTTATTGCACCCAAAAATGTGCTGTTTCTCGCTTTATTTCTTTTTATATTTAAGCTGCCATTTCATAATATTACTAACTGTGTGTTCATAATATGTTCATTTATTATTGTGATTGCATGTTTATGGCACCTTCTTGAGTTTTTCTCTGACAGTATATGATCATTTTGAAACAGCTACAAATAATTTGAATTTACATTGAAAATAAAAACATATCATATGATTTTTTTTCTAAAGCTAAAGCCTTAGTATAGTAAATAAAGGCAAATTACATTACCTGATTAATATTCAATACTGATAACAGAAAAAAAAGTACAAATACATGTACGTTTCAGCAGTCAAAAGCTTGCACGTATATTTATATACTCCTTTACCGTAAAGATGATTTGAAGTGTTTACGTATGGTCTTATTATTAACACGTATTTCCCAAGCATCAAACTTCATTAAACTACACTTATGTAAATGTTCATGGCCATATGCATAGGCGGATCCAAAGAGGGTTGGGGGTGGGGTGGGGGGATAAGAGACTCTCCTTCCCAGGGTTTCCAGAGAAATTAATTCTTAAAAAATACCTGACTGAAAATGGCATTAATCCCTTTTCTTAGAAAATATCGTAAACTTTAGAAAAGTTTATGAACGAACTCCCAATCTTCACACAGATATACGAAACAGTTTTTCCCACACATGACTTTTCCCTTTCTTTAGTACGGATCCATTCCCCCTCCTCCGGAAAATTCCTTCATCTTCCTTTAATGACATGTAATGAATAGAAAACACACATACACACAAAAATAATAAATCACATAAATATCCATCAGAGCTTATGTACGTGTATGTATATGTGTTCAAATTTTCATTAGCATCAGGATTTTTTCATATTAAAAAAATATTCTCAGAATGAAAAATTCCACAGAATCTACACCAGAAGCTGAAGAGAACACCTTCTCGATTAATTCTTAAATTTGATCAAACTTTTCATTTATGAACGCTTTATTGCAGACATGAGAAAAGGAAAATAACTGGGGCTATTAAGTTCAGTAATTGTAGAACAGTAAGTAAATATTTATCAGTATTCACTCTGTCGATTTCTAAAACAATTGCTTATTATAAGAAGAAATTTTTCATATCGTTGGAAGAACCTATTGTTTCCAGGAATTATTATCTAGCAGAATTTACAGCAATATTTGAAGATTCTGCACCCCGATTTGCTGTTTGAATGAATTCATAACGAAATTGTCACATGTACCCTGTTTTCTTTTCTTTTTTTTCAATCGTAACTTTATATGAACGTTAATAACCGTCCGGAACTCCTCGCTTTCTGTAGTCAGCATTGGCGCTTATCTTTCCTTCATTTAGCTGTAGAATACCCTGCACTACAGAGCCGGCAGAGTCCGACATACTAATGTTGTGACCAATGTTCTTCAACCCTTGTATAATTTGCTGGAAAAAAAAAGAAATCAATTTTACAGCTAGATTAACCAAAGACAATCTGTTCAGTAGTAAAGAAACCTCCTCATCACTACTGTGCAACAGTTTAAGTTCCTTGTTAAAAAAAGTACAAGTACATTTTTACGCAATCGAGATGTGACATAGGTAAGCGTACTTGTATCATTTCCGGTATTTTTACCGAAAAAAGGCAATCCTTTAACTCTTGCAAGCGTGGCTCAGCGGTAAGAGCGATCGCGGAGAAGGGTGTGTTCGAATCCCACAGGGAAACGTGGAGATGGGTCCTTGGGAAGATACCGTATAAACCGAGGTTCCGTGTCGCAGATGACGATGGTGAGAAAAAGATCACTCACTGCTCAACGGCAATAAGCGCAGAGGACTAAATTTGCAGCCCTCCATCGACAATTGGTGGCGTCCCAAGATATAATGAACAAATGATCCTTTAAAAGAATGTAAACCTCAAAAATAACATTGTTATTTATATCTCTGACGTAACATTCATGTTACGTTCAACACCCTGAAAGTTTTGTTAAAAATAAGAAAAGAAAGCCTTTATATGTACATGTAATAGTTTTTCATTTATAAAAACATTTTATCCCTGTATAATTTGGAAAGGCTAACTCGGGAGGGGAAACTCAGGAATTATTTTATATGTACCTTTACAAAAGTCGCCCGCGTGGCGCAGTGGTTAGAGCGCTTACTCTAGAGTCGCGGCATTAGGACTTGATTTAAACGTTAAACACCAACGAACTAAAACAAACAAACCTTTACAATGTTTGACCCTCAAACGAAATACTTTTAAGATACTCAAATCCCACAAAGGATTATAAATATGGTGAACAAGTAAATGCAGATGAATCTAATGATTTTATAGAAGATAAGCAATAACTTCTCATGTAAAGGAAGTATTTTCCTACTATTTGTACTAAACTCGTTAACATCCGTGTGTAAAATTAAAACAATATGAATAAAGTTTTGTTCTAATCCTACAAAAATCCTTTTCGAATTATTATCTGAAAGAAAATGAAAACTTACCGGGTCAAATCCGTTTTCCACTGTTACGTAGGCTGGTAACAACTGATGATGCAGTCGTTTGTGATCGATTGATTTCTTGATTCCATACTTGAACCACAGTGTCTCAATGCTTACCTAAAACAAAATTATAAATAAAAAATTATGAAATCTCATAGTTTTTGCTTCATATGTAATTTCAAGTAAAATGAATTTTAACGACAGTTATTATAGTGAAATTCAAATTAAATAAATCGCCAAAGTAATTTTCAGCAGTTGATGATTTTATAATAAAGTCAGGCAAATAAAATAGCCAAAGTTATCTTGTAGAATAACGAGAAAGTTATTTCGTTATAGCTAGCTGCAGAACTGTAGCGTTATGGTTTTAAATATTAGTCTTTGACCATAACAAAGACTAATATATAAAACCATAACACTACAGTTCCTAAGCCACGTTATAGCGAGAAAAGATCTCAAATGATTTCAAACGAAAAGAAAAGTTTTCTACTTTGAAATAAAATTGACGAATTTGAAATCATGGTCATACTACACTTCTGGTCATTGGCAATAACATACTAAAGTTTGCATTTGTTCCAAAGTCGCGGAGTGGATACCATTTAATGACAGAGAGACAGAAAGAAGACAGGAACAATACCAATACAACTGTGTTAATGTTAATTTAATACTATAATAGATAAGATACGTATACATTTGTTTTTGTTGAAGGGGGGGGGGGGTGAAATTTATCCTTTTCTCATGAAATACATGTACATGAATGTTTCAACCAATCTATGCTAATCAAATTTTCTAATTTACATTCTAAATTCTACCATATACGTACTAAAGCAGTTGAGGTTGTAATTCTTGTTCCACCGGAAGCTCCCACCACTAACTTCACGTGACCCTCTGAATCCACCACTACACTAGGGCACATGGAGGACAGTGGCCTCTTACCTGGCTTGATAAAATTCGCAGCTGAGGCCGGAACACCAAAAGAGTTTGTTGTATTTGGTGTAGAGAAGTCGTCCATTTCATTATTAAAAAATATTCCTGTTCTGCTGCCGACAACTTTCGAACCAAAACTATAAATAAATAAATAAATAAATAATTTTTAAAAAAAATACAACATGATAATGTAGGTATGATTAATTAAGTGTTTATATAAAAGTCATACGCAACGTACCTTACTTACTGGTAATTTTCAAGATATTCTTAATATCAAAGTTTCATCAGATGTTCTTATGAAAAAAAAACAATATATATATTACCAGAGGTGTTGAAAAGATATAAAATGATGTAAATCCTAGTTTTTCAATTAAAAAATATTTGGAAAATGATCAAAGGTGTATCGTTTTAGCTTGCTTAAATTTTGTTTTGAAAGAGATTTGCATTATCGTAAGTCTACTCTTATTGGAACTTTTCAATTACAGGAGATATGAAAATGAAGTTAAAAATGACGTTGCGTATGTCCCTGATGGAATATGTTGTATCCAGTCAATATGAGAATGAATGAATTAAATATTTAGCTGTTTCGGTAAATTCATCTCAAAATACTGCAGATTTCTGGTTTGTAATTACATGTATGTATCTACATGAACGTACTAAAGATTTATTGTACTGGTGAGTGAAACAGCGTCGCCATTTGGCGCCAGAACTGCCAAGTGCGACGTCCCCGTTTTTGACTGGTCGTAAAATGTCGGCCCGTAGTACAGGGTATCGTGTGTAGAAGTATCAGATATTTTAGATCGAACATATTCAGCATAAGATGATGACGTCATATTATTTATCAACTGAAAAAGAAAGAAACGAATTACAAATTCAATCGAGATTTGAACCTCCCTTACATGCTTACAATTATACGTTTGAAATTCACGTTAATGTACATAGTGTCACTCTAAACAATACAATAGGAAACTTCTTACCGAAGCAATGTTATCCTTAAAACTTTGACTCTCCTTATCTGGGTCCCCGAGACTACTCCTCTTTGCATAAGCGAACTTCATGGCTTCTACGATTCTATGCCAAGTCAATGTCGATTTTTCAGTGTTTGAGACACTATCTGGACTAAATCCGTATCCTGTACAATGTATATAATGCATTAATTTATTTAAAGATAATGTCATAGCTATCGATACATTTTTGAGATTGGTCCTTATGTACTTTCATGGAATATGGTTTTAGTCCAGAACTGGAGTTGTCATAATAGGACCAATACTGTCCCTTAGGGGGCACAATCAAAGCACGCATCTTATTAAGTATCCGCAGATGTATCAGAAGTGCTGTTTGGATACTCCTCGTTTCAAGAAAGTAATCTAAACGCCAACCTTAACCTTGATTCTTCAAGAAAAAATAATGACAGGCAGGTACCGTAATTCCATTCTACCCCTTCGAACCCCAACAGCTTCGTGCAGGGGTATAAAAATCGTAAAATGAACAACAGGATACCTCTCAATGGAATTGCAACTTACGAAAATACACTTACCGTCTGCGATGTTGAGAATCATGGCGTACACTGCCCCGCTAGATGGCGGCTGTGGCGTGAAGATGGTGGAGTTGTCCTTCAGTTTCACAACCAACGGTTCCTTCACAACTGCTACATAGTTGTTCAAGTCTTCCTTTGTTATAATTCCACCTAGTAAAAAAAAAATCAGTAATCTTTTTCAGTTCTGCAATGTTGACCGAAGTAGTTATATACCTTCTTAAAAAGAACGAAGCTCTTTGCTCCGAGGCCCTGACGTCATGATTCCTACCGTCTCGAACACGGACTCAAAACAACAAGTAAATGTTAATCATTCCTCTGCTTACTCATATAAAATTTTGCTTTAACAATTTTCCAAAAGAAATCTAATTTATACTTCAAATGCACACTATGCTCACAATTTCTGCAAACTTAGTAGGACAAACTTTGAAGAAATGACTTCTTTTTTTATATATATATAATTTTCAAATTAATAGTCGTTTTTCAAGATAAGAGTTTTCTTTCGCATCAGATGATCAAAAAACCTTTAGATTTGCAGCTATAAAAGAAAAGCTATTATAATATTTTTTCTGAGCTAGCGTCGCCCGCGTGGCGCAGTCGTTGGAGCGTTTGCTCTAGAGTCGAAGAGTAACTGTTGTTTTACGGTCCATTCGAGAATTTTTCACTATATAGAGATGTCACTATATACCGGTGAAGGGCTTCAAATTTAGACCTTTACCCGGTACTGAGGACCTTTGAGCAGTTGAGGGATTTTTATTGTGCCAACGCCTGCCGTGATTGAACCCACAACCTTCCGATCAAAGAGCGAGCGCTCTACCGACTGAGCAACCGTGACGGTCCCCTTAGGAGTTCGATCCACTGTGAGAAAAAAGGGAATACCGGTCCATCGGATGAGGCCGTATAAACTGAGGTCCTGTGTCGCAGTAGAATGACACGAAAGAACTAAGTGCCCCGTACAGGTATACTTTTGCAGACCACTGACAAGTGGTGGCGTCTCAATATGAGTGAAAATTTCTCTAAGGGACGTTAAGCAAACAAGCAAACAAACAAACTTTCCGAGCTAGCTACTATAGGCAACTGGAATTAAAACATTGAAATGAAGCTCATAAAAATTTCCAATGCTACAAGATTCCGTTGTAACTAGCCAGAATCTTGTTTACTTACTACTATCACTACTTCTACATGTACTTGCGTGTACATACATGTATATATCAGTTCAGTATTTAATAATAAACTAAAGAAATAAAGGTACAATCTGCAAGTTTTAGAGCAACAACTGTCAAGATTGTGGTACCTGCTTCCCGAATATCCTCTACGATGTCATCGACAAGAGAACCATTATACATCGCGTGTGGATCGTTGGCAATGGCTTCAAATGTGTTGGCCAGTTTTGGCATTTTGATGATTTCTCCTTCATTGTATGGTCGCGCAGTATTTGGGTTTGTGAGAATGTCTCTGCGAAGACAATCAAACAACACAAATAGTTATAATTTCTTTTTAGATATAAATGAGAGCGTTACGTTTAACGGCTGAGTCATACTTTTCCAGTTTTGGATTAGTGACAAAGCTGAAATGTATCAATATGTTAGTGAAAAAGAAATTAAAAATGAAGAATGTAATTTACATGTATAGACTGTTTTATATTTCTGAACACAGGATAAGTGTCTAGTACATGTACATAAGAAATACTAAGCAAACTTAAATTTTATATTACGTAATTAATTTTCTGATGCTCAGTATCATGTTCTCATCAAATTGTACTGAAATCATTGTTTTTAAACTGACTCTAATTTAAATCAGGGAATTGTTGATTTAATTATAAATGAATAATTAAACCATACCTTAAATTTTTCTGTCTTAATAACACTGTCGTTTGTCTTGAAATGGCATACGCTAGAGGCTGGCTAACCTTCCACCCCTCTCGAAGCTTTTTGATTGTTGGCTGAAATAAATCTTTCCAGGGAAGTTTGCCGCCAATTTTCCAGGCTTCATACAATCCCTTGATTTCACCGGGTACTCCTATAGCTAAACCGCCTGTCAAAGGGAAAAGAATATGATTTTCCAAAATGTGATCAACATTTGCAAAGTATAAATAGAAAAAGGATTTTCCTGATTGAGATGTGATGCATTTTCAATTTATGACCAACTTAGCTTGAACCCTGAACACATTGGCCATGAATTTCAAAAAAAAAAAAGAAAAGAAGATTACTAGAGGCTAGGGCCTTAGTTCGAGATATGCAGGAGTAGATGTTCTTAGAATATGTATATTTTTACTACATGACCATTTTGAAACTAACCTTTGTGATGAACCCCTGCCTCGGGGGTTATGAAAAACATAATTTTTGAGAAAAGTTCTTCATGCTCTTCTTAATCATGCATTCAGTTTTTCTTCTTGTTATGGAGGAACAGAGAAGATTTTCTTACATTAAGATCATTTTCACTACAAGGCCATTTCGACCCTGCCTTTTAGGAAGAACCGGTGCCCGGGGGTGGTGGGGGTGGGGGGCATGAAAAACATTTTTGGTTCAGGTCTTAGTGATCTTCCTAACCATGCATTCAGTTTTCCTTGAAGATGAGCGCAAGAGTAGAAATTTTCGAAGATTATCTACATTTTAAGTATATGACCATTTTGGCCCCACCTTGGAGGAAGAACCTCTGCCCTGGAGGTCAGGAAATACACAAGTTGTTTGGAAGATGGTTTTATTTTCTTCCTTATACCGTGCATTCGGTATTCCTTTAACATGTGCAGGAGTAGATAAGAAAATCTTCCAAGAGAAAAGTACATTTTTACTACATGACCAGTCTCGCCCCATCGCAGAGGAAGGACCCCTGCCCTGGGGGTCATGAAAAATAAAATAACGGTAGAGGGCTTCATGTTCTTCCTAACCATTCATTCCCTTTTCCTTCAACATGTGCAGGAATAGAGAAAAGGATTTTTGAAAGTTTGACTTTTTGGCAGTTTTTGTCGCGATCCTACAGTCCCAGGGGTACTGTGGCAATAGGTCACCTGAGTGAATCAGGTGACCTAAAAAGAGACTTGATTATATAATATGCATTTAGAGTTCTTAAAGATTTATTTATTAAAAAATATTTTAACAGCATTCAGGTGTTTCAGCTATCTTAAATACAAAATAATGTTGATTATAATATATAAAACACAGATTTTTTTTTTAAATTAATTATAAAAATAAAACTTTTTTGTATCTTTACTGCATTGTTCAAACTATTATATTGTACATGTATTTGTTTCAATATTTCCGCAGTAGATGTATTTTGAAGACTTCAAATTGGTTACAGAAACGAACTATAGTGTATATATATTATAAAAGAAATCAGCTACATGTAGCAATTATGAGGACAAAAATGACTAGTTTCTCTAGCTGTAAATAAATTTGTTGTTGATTTTTACCTTCCGTTGAAGATTTATTTTCTGGCACATACATATCTTCTGTTGCTGCCCCTGGCGCCATCTCGCGAGCTAAGATTGTATAAGCTGTGTTATTTGCCCTTTAAAACAATCAAAATAAGGTTGAGTGACCTTAAACGACGTTATTTGTAATGTGTTTTATATACAGTGTAAATTCTTCAATTTTAGTAAACTCGTCTGTTACATACCTGCTGTATACGGTCATGAAATGCCCTCCTCCAATTCCACAACTGTGGCTGTTTTCTACACACTGACAAAGAATGGTGGCGATAGCAGCATCTACCACAGATCCCTGTCGCCGCCCCATTATATCTCTGAAATCCTTTTTGTATTTAATTATTCTTTCAATATTTAAAAGCGCCCATCGATTCCCTTATGAAAAATATGGTACTTGGTTTTTCCTTTAAATGTTCTTTGAAAACTTATTCAGTTAGTGTTGTTTTAATTCATCTTTATTGTTCATCCGTGATAAATAATAATAACTGTGTGAGAAATATACAGAGGTATAAATTCAAAACTCCCAAGCCATTCAGAAAACACTGTAAGTACCCAGTAAGTTTAAAAATAAGAAAAACATACATGCCAATTTGTGCGCAAGTTCCGGTGTCAGATGCTATAGCGGCGTATCGATAATGGCCCTCGATTGACGGGGATCCCTCTGGAGAGGGTTTGGTGGTGGTGGGTGGAGTTCCTGTGGAGGAGGTCCCCGATTCCGTCCCTGTTTCTCCGCAGGGCGTTTGGTTGGAATCTTTGTCTCTAGTTAACACAAACCCAAGGCCAAGTCCGAGGGCAACAATACAGGCGATAATGAGAAAAGTGGCGATGATAATTAAACGTCCTTGAGACATTTCTTTGGACCTGTTACACAACCAGGAAAGTGTTATTACCTACTCTATATAAATACATATAATTCCTGAAATTATAGAAGTATAGAGAATATTGTGTCCTTTAACATAACCTTTGACCTATATTTCTCATTAACAGCAATGGTTTAGTCCATATTCTTTCCTTAAATTATTTTTCGTCAATTTCTTTAATCATGTTACATTTACATTGCGTTTTGTTTAGCAGATGACGTACCATTTAAAAATATGAAGTTACTGACAAACAATGACCTTGATCTATGACCGTACGGTTTACATTGTTAAAAGTATGTATCCCCTTTTAATTTTGACATAACCTAAAATTTGTGATTTTTTATTGTCTGTAAGTACGTTTCACAATCTGGTACTTCTAAAAACCCACTGTACCAACTACAACTTGTCACAATGCATTCTTGGGTACAATGGATTAACATTGTTTCAAATGAAGTGTCAAGCACCCATCCAAGGGGAGATAATAAATAATATTAAAAATTTAGTGGTTCATTTTAAAATCTTCTCAAGAGCTACTGGACCAGAAAGGACAAACTTTGTTATACAGTGTAGGTTGAAGTTTGTTAATGGAATGGTTTCATGGGATATGTTGGGCTACAATGATAGGTCAAATTTCTCAATAATACGTGGGAAAAAAATCTTTTAAAAATATTCCTGAGAACAACAAGGTCATTATCTAATCATACTGATATGCAAGCATCCTCATGTATAGGTTTTTTTTTCAAATCATGGCCCCGAGGACTAGGGTGGAGCACATAATTTGGAATCAAAATTTTACATGGGAATAAATGGAAAAAAAGTTGAGTATTTTTTTCAAACTCTTCAAAACCACAAGGACCAGAATAAGTCATGTTGTTAAGCAAAAGCTTCATGTACATGTATAGTTTAGATTCAGATTTGTTTCAATCTTAACTCAGGGTCGAAAAGCGCTAACGGTTTGTAATGAGCAAATTCATACACGCCTTGAGGGAAACTTCTATAAAATCTTCTTTAGTAGGAGTGACAAAAAATCGGTAAAATATGTAAATTAGATTAAATTCATTTAAAAAAAAAATAAAGCGTGGACACTGAAGCGTTTATCTGTGTAATGAAATCTAAATTTGACATGTGAGCCAAGGTCAAACGGAGGGTAGATTTTTTATGTTTTATAAATGTATACATCACGTATAACCATTCCCCAACTCTTAATGAGTTATGGACATTAGAGCCAAATACTTTAGTTAGTACTCTTTGGAAAGGTCCCGACCTTAAAAAAAACAACTTAAAGTAGTGTTTTCTACATAAAATACCGAGTGGTTAAAATTGCGTTATCTCTGGAGAAAAATAAAACTTTTCAAAGCTTTCGACTAGATCCTGTTTATAACAATAATGCATATCTTAAGGTTCATCGATACTTTGATAGAGATAACTCTTAATGCCATAAATGTCTATTATTCCGTTTATAGATTTGTCAAGATGAAATGTCTTTTTTGTTTCATTTTGCTCCGCAAGCTATGATATAGTTGTTTGTATTTTACTTATAAAATACATTTCTTTCGGAAAATCATAAAATTTAAAGTAACATTTTATATGAGTGAGCAGAGGGTTATTCCATTAAAGATAGAAATGAATCTTCTGCTCTTTTTTAAATTATGGTAATTGGCTGGCTTCCTATGGCCTATGTTTCAATTCTAACAGTGTCTGACTCTATAAACTAAAAGTTGTTTTATTAGCGAAAAAAAGATATTACACTTTTCATATTATTATAAATCATTTACTTAGTTTTACTTGTTTACATGTGTTTGTCACGATCTAAATTTTGTAATCACTGGATGGAAAGTTGTCCTGTTCTAATGTTTTTTTTAAATTTATTCCCATCCAGTAAATTCAAAATTTAGAACATAACGTTTTAATAATATACATGTATTCACTTAAAATGAATAAAAATGAATGTTGTTAAATCGTGTATCCCCTCACTCTGAAACCATGATATGAAAAAACTTGAATCTACATTATACCTGAGAATGTTTGCATATCAAATCACAAGATTTTTTTCCCTCTGTGCGCCAATGTAAAAATCGGATCCCTTAGTAAATGTGGCTTCATCCTACCCGAGGAGCCACAATTGAATACACTTGAATCGTCCTTGCATTTCATAATCACTAAATTTAAAAGATAAAAATTGGATTCCTTATTGTAGCTACCACCAGGGGTCATGATTTGTACAAACTTGAATCTTCACAACCTGAGAGTACTTCCATTTTCTAATCACTAATTTTAAAAGATTTTTCCCTATATATGCCAATGTAAAAATCAGACACTTAATGCGGCCCCGCACTTCCACCGTGTGCCATGATTTCAACAAACGTTAAACTGCATGTACATGTACACTATCCACTATCCCAGAACGCTTCTAGTTTAATATCACTAATCATGGATCAGCTATTCTTGTTAAGAATGTTTCAGATTTTTTCTATATATAGTCCCTTGTAAAACATGATTTTAAAAAAAAAAATGAATCTTCACTATATCAGGAAAAGTTTCATATAAGCTTCATATTTTTTGGCCTAGTGGTTCTTGAGAAAGAATTGTTGATTATCGCGCGGACATGGCCCTTCCTTTGAGCTAACATTAATTCCCTTCGCCCAAGGATACTCGAGCTCTGTACCAGG
Source organism: Saccostrea echinata (assembly GCF_033153115.1). Taxonomy (NCBI): domain Eukaryota; kingdom Metazoa; phylum Mollusca; class Bivalvia; order Ostreida; family Ostreidae; genus Saccostrea; species Saccostrea echinata. The sequence goes on from NW_026889803.1 coordinate 20,139,611, forward strand.
TTTGGTTGAAATTGGCTCAGTGGTTCTGGAGAAGAAGATTAAATTGTGAAAAGTTTAATTCACGACATGGACAGACAACGGACAATTTTCGACAAGAAAAACTTGCTTGAACCTTTGGCTCAGGTGAGCTAAAAGCATTTATATTTTTTAAGTGTATAGCAGATAAAATATAAGGAGTCAATCTTCTTTTCTTTTTCGATCGAGCAAAGTTCGGATGTTATCCAGTCTTCTGAGTAATTAGGCCACGTCTGAGATCTGTAATACACTGTATAATAAAATTCGGAGAGGACAAGGGAAAGAAAATACAAAACCAAAGAAAGACTTACCCCATGATGAACAGTTATTTTACAAAGTTGTTTACTGCCTTATGACTCTAGATGAGATGGTTTGCCTTTGTTACACTGAAAAGAAAATTCAAAATTAGTTATAAAGAACCTCCGGCGCTCTACCTACGAGCAGCATTTTAAATGATCTTCGTCTTTCCGCAGGTTCTCAAAATTTAATGGAAATCCAAATCGTTAATATAGATTTACATGCTTAGTAAATATTGCATGAAAAGGGGTGCTTGCAGAAGTGTCATCCATTATATGTCCGTAAAACACTGTGATAATTGACTTTTCGCTCCGAACTTAGACATATTTTAGCGTATTTAATATCATTGGCAGCCTTTAGCGCCTTCCTGAAGTGGTGATATAATAGAAAGTAAGGCATAAAGATGTAAATCCAGTAATATGTGTATATGTAGGTACAATATACATAAACTGGAGACTACGTGTACATTTGCTTAAACATATATAGAGATGACGATTAGAATCTCCTCTCTTCAACACAAAATAAGCTTATCATGAATAACCCCGTTTCCCGGAGCAGAATGGCATCGTAAAGTTACTATGTAAACAACTTTGCTTTTGTATGTTTCCTAGAGAGAGAGAGAGAGAGAAGAGAGAAAGGGGTATTTTCTTGCATCATGTACTAGTATCATATTAACACACGGAGTATTTTTGATAAATTTTTTTATGTATCAAGTGAACAATTTGTATGAATTAAGCTTTGAAAATGACTATCGTGGAAAAAGAAAAGAAAAGTCACATATCTTAGTTTTACAAGCATCCAGAGTTTACGTCATTTTGTCAAAGATCATTGATTATAAATTTTGGTTTTAAAGATATTACATTTGTCTTCTTCATTTGATGATAATATATTCCCATCCCTTATCTCTGATTTTCATATCCATGAATTATGATTTATTCTAATTAACAAATGCACTGAAAATTAATGTTTCTGTTGAGCTTGCAATATACTAGTTGTAGTACACGTATGTGTAACTGATTTGTAAACATTTTTTAAATAAAGTTGTTTGTAATTTTCAACCTTGAAATAAAAATATTTCAAATTAAAAATTTATGAGTATTTTCCGTGGACTCCTTCTTGTAAAAATACTTCGAAATACTTAAAAACTTTTGTGGCTGATCTTAACTTGTCTAGATTTTTAAACTGCTGTATTCTAAAATAGGCAGTTTATTGACTTGTATCTGTATGTATGCATTCAGTACTGTGAACATTCAACATTTTAATTGATTCTGGAACATAGATTTTTCAGAAGAATGAAAATTGGCATGATCGAGATGATTTCAAGTTTAGAAAGCTGACAAAAATGGTTTTTTTTTTTGTTTGTTAGTTATTTGTGTCTGTGTGTGTTTTAAATAACTCTGCAAATAATGTTAAAAACAAAACAAATCTCTGAAGAAACTTCCATTCAAGCTTAGGGCGGTATGTAAGTGCCTCATTAGAAAAAAAAGTTTCATCCAAAATTTATTTATTTATCTGAGTTGAGATAAATTTACAGATGCTTGATCAATTCTGTATCTGAGACGAGCCGTAAACAGTGGCAATATATGCGTCACATTCTTACGGAATTGAATCAGTTGTCAACTTTTACCGACATTCATATCTGTTACAACAAACGTACAGACGTATTATGAATATACGGTTCCTTGCACTCCAATATCGTTTCAAATCCGGTGACCTGTATATTATAATGCATGGTCAAGCAAAGTTCATCTTATTTCTAATTTTAAAAATTTAAGATCTTGACGTGATCTCTTGGACGAGTTCAACTGACTCGAGTACACCTAATTTCTCAGTATATATCAGGTATCAATATTTTTAAAAAAAATTTTTAAAGATGTCAGTGATTTTACTGATAGTTCTTGTTTTGACACAATTTACATCTTATACACGATGTCTTTCCAATCATAAATGTATATACTCGTGTATATATATATATATATATATATATATATATATATATATATATATATATATATATATATATATATATATATATATATATATATATATATATATATATATATATATATATATCTTTTGACTCCGCAATGTGATACTTATTAAGGCAAGAAAGGTTTCGAAAAGGGACAACAATCAATACTACTAAAAATGTCCATTATACAGTGTATGAATGTACTGATGATATGATATGCCATCCCTAATATACCAAAGACAGAATTAGTTCATTTATCATAAAATGACATGTTAGTAACATAAAAGTTAGTTTTACAAAAAATTGGAAGAGCATATTAAATGTTAAAGATATAACAATTTATTTCATGATAATAATTGTGCAATAAAAATGACCTCACTCTATAACATGACCTCAGTGCTATAAGTACATGATTGTATATAAATGAGCAAAAATGGGGCATGGGGGAAATTAATGTTAGAACTGGTTGTTTAAGAAAACCTATAGTTGGGGACTTGTTGGTAATTTTTTTTAAATGAAAAGAGAGAGAGAGAAAGGAGTTTTTTTACTCAAATAGTCGTGCGGATAGAATGCAGATGGAAGTACAATGTAACAAGGGAGGTCACCAAAGGTTACAATTAATACGAGGCACAATACAAGGTATTGCAATATCTTAACGTAGATGTACATGTAAATGATAAAAAGACTTCAACATTTTTTACGAGCATAGAATAGCAATTGAGTTCAAATTCATTTTTAGAATTCAGCATAGGAAATTTAAGTCGGCGACATGCAAATATCAAGTAAATAAATTAATACATGTGTACCTCGAACAGAAATCCAAAACTCTAGTAATGCAAAACAATTTTTAAAATAGCCATCTTGTTTGGACAAAAGCATTTAGAAACGTTCTCATCTCAAACAAGTGAAGATACGGGGGGGGGGGGGATAGAATGAGGTCTTATGAGGGGATTTACAATATGATATAATTAAAAGTTGCTACAAGAAAGATAAAACTTTAACAAAAATATTTTTTAGCATGAAATAGCATGCATGTAATTAAATTTTATATAAATGTATTATTTCACATATAAAAATATCCGATATTTTCATAATTCATTTGATATTTTTCTATATATTCATGCGTTTTTTCCACAAGTTTTCTTTGCTAAAATAATGAAAGTTGATTTCTTTGTCCAAATTATATGTATTTCCTTTTCTTTCTCTCCCCCTTCTTATTTTTCTTCAGTTTAAGGACACGAGACGCAAATTTTGCCCCCACTTTAACATAATAAATGACAAGATATCCTTCTTCACGCTCTGAAGTACAATTGAAATTGTAGTTTGTCACATTTAGAAACCTAGCACTGAACAAAATTAACGGACGAGATTTTAAACCAGACCCTCGATAAGAGTATGACCGATCATAAATTAATGGGTCTACAGTCTAAAGTAAACAAATTCGGCAAAATTTATGAACATGAAGCATGATTATGCTATACACATACACTTATCAAATGTGAAAATGCCAGTTGAAATTTTCGATTTAAAAGACACGTTATCTATTAAAGAAAAAAAGTGTTAATTATGTTTACCTCCTCTGTGTCAAGTTGGAAGAAATATTTTTCCAGAGCTGTGCAAATTTTACTGAAAATGGCTGTACTTTTGCGTAAGACCGAGGTATAACCGACAACAGACAGAATAAAGTACTGTGTATACCAAGGAATGACAATCCACTTTAGAAGCTGTTTGGTAATTACACCGTGGGGGGTTGGGGATAATCGTGTTTGTTGACAACATTAGGACTAAATGTATCAGTTGGATGCATAGACAAGGCGAGTTACTTGGAATATATGACAAGATAACAAAGGACTAGTGTTGAATACAAAATTATACAGATATAGGAATGTCCAGGTTGACATACGTGCATAATATAAAGTCATTTCGTTTATAATCTACTTGTTATATAGGATTGACTACATGCATATAAATTATATTTTGTTCATCGAGAAATGAATCTTAAAAAAAACGAATCGCACACTATGAAAGCCCGAAGGCTTTCATAAACTAGAGAGTTTCAAGGAACTCATGCGTTGCCTGCTTTATAGCATCATTAAAGATCTTTAAAGAAAATATAAAGATGGTCAGCTATTTATTTGCTACTTGCATTATGGTTCAGGCGTGCATTTGTCTGCAAAAAAAAAAACAAACACACAAACAAAAAAACAAAACATCCGCGGATAGTATTAGACCGATAGAATACTTATTCCAACATTTAACAAATAAAATCTGACAATGACATAAAAATATGAGTGCCCAACACTTAAAACTGAAAACAATAATGAATTTAAAATTTTTATTAATAAGTACTATCCCCAAAAAGAGATTTCGGTATTTACTGCAATTGTCTACAACGATCCTTTTAGTATACCGATCCCGATATAATTTGATACTTTCAGTTCTGTGTGGTAACTATATAGCATACAGTTTCTAAGTACAGAGTCATGAGCTCGCTCATAAACGTGTGATATAAGTTCATAGGGACGATGTTATGATAGCAAGGACAACTGAACTATAACAGGAATAAGCATCAAGATGATTACCAAGTTCAAGTTGAAATTCTCTCTAATAAATTAATGGTTTATGAGGTTCTATGTACAATATTTACAAAGAAAATATACAAGATACACGTGATATATGGCGGAAGTATGGCATGGCAAACGTAATAATATTCGGTTTTTTCCATTTGTATTCTTTTATTCATTTAATTGGTGAGATAAAGTTTCATGTTCTCTAGGCACTGAAAATAGTACTTGTACACATACATTCCCTATCTTGTATTCATGTTTATTTAGATTTCAAAACATTATATCCTAAAACTGAAATATAGACATTAATTAGTTTTCAGAACTTAATTCCGGTATACTTATTTGAAACAAATGTCATCATACATATAAGCAAAATATGTATAAAGAACTCATTCAAATTGCTTCGTTATTTTCTACACAAATATTGTCTGACAAGCACTATAACTAAAACCGAGTATTTCGATGCGAAACACACGACTATATTTGTAAAAACTGCCATGTAACGCAAAGATCATGTTTTTCCAAGTAATCACAAAAAGCACAGGTTCTTTGCAAGTTCCATGTTGAAACAGAAGAGGATTAATTAAAACGTGGTTTGTAGTGATGAGCACGAACTTGTAATAAGGTGTACTACACACAGATTGATTTATAGATGGAACTACAGGTACGTCTAAATGCACGTTTCAACCTATAAACACTAAGTATAAGATGGGAAAACGGAGGAAAAACTTACCTTTAACCCCCTTCTTCTACACACTATTGTCCAGAACACAAACTACGCAGCCCAAACCTTTTTTAATAATCCTTTTAAATGAATATTTAGAAAACGCTTCGTAAAACATTTGTTTGGTCAGTAAGCAGCCTTATTCATTAACATTCTACGACTTTGAGTAAAATTAAAAAAAAAATTAAAAACATTTGACGTAGAAAATCAAAATAGACAGCTGAGATTCCCGTGTCGTTTAGTTGTTAATTCTCGAGTCCTTTAACTTAAATGAATACCGGATATACCTATATATGTAAGAGATGTTTGCTTATGTCAAGTCACACCTTAAACAACGAAGAAAGATAATGATGTGGTCGTCCCCTAACCAATTCTGTTAAAATCTTTTTTTTTCTCGGTAGAAAGGACATGGAAGTATTTTAACGCTTTGTAAGCTTTTAAAATGAAAATTAGAAAGTATTAGTGTCTGATTTTTTTCCGGTAGTCATATTTTCTTCTATACCGATCTAGAAAATAAACCAAGGCATGCTAAAACAGGGATACCTATAACAGGCTGACGAAAGCCAAACAGGAAAGGTGTTGACATATTTAGCAATTTTGCGTTACGGCCGAATGCCCGTATTTATAAATTATTGTCCAAGTGGGATTCTTGTGGAATAATTCTAGGATATAAACAAAAGGTTTGTTTAAAACAATTTTAATTTGAAGGGGGCACAACCAAACATTTTCAGGTTTTTTTTTGGGGGGGGAGGGAGGGACCAAACAAAAATTCCTTGACAAGCCAAAGGGGGAGGGGGAGTCATCAAACGTAATTATTAAGGGCACACATCCATTAAGTGGCTTAATTTTCTAAATACTTTTGTATAGTTTACTTAAATCGGCTCAAATATTGGGAAGGAGCCTCCGCTCCCTCCAGCCTGAATAAGTAAACCAATTTGTTGGGCGTCTCACAAAGATCGATTCTTTATACTGGTCTTTCTTTAATGGGAGGTATATGTATAGGATAGAATACCAATTTTTTTGTTATCTAGTCATGTTAATTAATTTTTTTATTGCATGAGAAATTTCTGAACAACAATCCTAAACTCACAGTTTAGAAAACTGCGATAATGGTTTCAAAGAAATAATTTTTCTATTCAGCATTATAGACACATGTAACTATCTTACAATGTATTTATAATCATTGAAAGTACCATGAAATTACTATTTCACAAACAATTGTTTAAAAGCACTGTTGCAATAAAGAAATGATATTTGTACATGTTAGAAAGATGAAAAGAAACTAACCGCAGTGTGAGAGTGATTGTTTATAACTAATGGTTCATTAATGTAATGAATGGATTTCTGTGACTTTTCATGTTCAGTGTCATGTAAATAAGGTCTATAATGCCTTTAAGGTGAGAGAGGTCAAATTTAAATCCCACAGTAAACAAATCTCTTAACGAGTTTACATTCACAAAATAAACAAGGAAAGACCTACTTCTGCAATGAAACTTGCACTTTTAGTTGACATAAGATATAAAATCATTATCAAAGGCGGATCCAGGCTTTTGGAAAGAGAGGGAGTAATGCGTGCCAAAGGCAGGGTCCTTTCTTGGGGGAGGGGTTCCTGCAGGGACAATGACCCTGTGTTCTTAGAATCAGGCCCCTAGCAACAGTTTCAAAGTGGGGGCCAACTTTCCAAAATATCTGAAGAAAAAAAAACAAAAAAAAAACCTGTCAAAATCCTGCAATTCATTTGACCTTACAGTAACCAAAAAAGGGAAAAGGGGGGAGGGGGGCAACCAGCATCTAAAGGAAAATTTACTATTTCAAAATACGATACTAAAAAAAAATTGCCCCCCCCCCCCCTGCGTTCTACGGACCAGCTCAGAATAGAAGCAAATTAGTAAATTCTGAGCATCATCTGAGAACAAAAATCATCAATTTACCCCCCCCCCCCTCTTCTGCTGAACTTATTTGGCCTTTAGTGTACTTAATTCTTTATACAGGTGTACATGTACCTTGGGAGATATGTGTATAGAATAGAGCACTAATTTTTTCTTTATACAGTCATGTTACTTTCATTAATTTAAAATAGTATTACATCTTGCACTATACTGTGATTATAAAATAGGGAGTATACATGTTACGCCCCTTTTCACCCTCTTAAAATCCGCCACCAATTATAACAAAAGAAGTATTTCAACATATTTATAAATAATAGATTTTTTGGGGTAAAATTCGCCATAAAATTCTCTGCAGTTTCCTCTAACCAAAAGTTTTTTAAAATTATAAATAGGAATAATACAGGGGAAAAAACTCTCCTTTACAAAAAGATGAATGTTACGTGCATCCTTGAAAATAACTCGTACTAGAAATTCACCTAAATTTTATTGTAATGAAAACCTTGATGAACTTTTAATTGTTCTTTTATAATTACAATGTAGAGGTAAGTTTGCTCTTCAATAATGCTATCGAAGTGCAATACATTAATCAGCATTATGTTTTTTAGGTAATATCTTTACAATCAATTAAGTTAAGCTCCATACTCTACAGATAATTAAGAGGTCCCCCTTCGTTTATTTCAATGTTTGTGAAAAGGGGGTTGGTGTCATGGACGTCTACGAAACACGTTCGAGGTTGTTTTTCCGCTTGTCGGAAAGGCCTTAGAAGATGCGATTAGATAAATTCATGCAACAAAGTCACAAATCGAAGTCATGGGCCAGGTTTTCATTTCCCAATAATTTTAAAGGGCTGCTGATGAGTGATTATTGTATATTAGAAAAATTCATTTTCTTCAAGGTAGGCCCAAGGTAAGTTTAAGGTAAAAAGAAATGTAAGCCCAATTTTATTTTATTTTAAGCAAGGCCTGTGTTATGAATGTTAATCATATTGGGATTAATAGATTGAGCCATAAATATAATACTATGTCAGAAGGGAAATATCTTAAGTACGGAAGCGTATTAGTGCCACGAATTTTTTTTTTTAAAAGTTGGTAATTCTAACTTTAAAGTTGATAATTCCAACTTTAATCTTGGCTTTTCCAACTTTAATCTTGGCCTTTCTATCTTTGTATGGCTTTATGTGTTATATTCAGATGCATGTACTTTGTAGCTCAGTGGCGGATCTAGAGGGGGTGGGGAGAGAGGGGAGAGTCACGAATATTTGTTGTTTTTATTTTTTTTTTCAAAAACGTTTTTGCTTTCTTCTAGTTTTACCACATTGTTTTTTCGTGAAGTGATGCTTTACCGGTTTTAAGTCAACATCATAAACGCAATATTTTGGATGATCAATTCATGGATTATTTACGTGATACGAGTTGGAGATTGACATCTGATTATAATTATAATACATGTACATGTATTAATATGTAAGTGTCTGACTCTCCAATGCAAGTTAGCGAGTTTGAATATCCAAAATACCTGCAGTTGCCGTGGAACTAAAAATGGTTCATTTATTTCTAAAAATTTGAAATTTTGCACAACTTAAGAAGAGTATTTACTGTTTTCAAATCCAATATAACACTGCTGGGGTCGAGGGGGACATGAATATACTTATGTTCCGGCTTGAAAAACAGTGTTTCTTGTATTGTTTGTTTTTATTTTTGTTTTTTCTCCCTTTGAAGAACTACTCAATTCAAATAATTACAAAATAGGATGTGGTAGCGAGGTAAATATTTACTTACAATAGCTACAATAGCATAAAAATTTTTTAAAATTTTCTCACACACTCTTTCTTAAACGGGTCGATCTAGATAAAAATACTGGGCTTTTCAAATCACTAAAGCTAGGTGGCCTGATTTACATTTAAATTTGAAATTTAGTATTTTACTTTTATTTTGATTTTAATTCTACATATATCTAATCAGTTTCTTTATTATAACAAGTGTTGTTATTAATTGATACATGTACTATCAGGCCCGTAGAACGCAGGGGGGAGGGGGGGGCACTTCTTCTGAGTATAGTTTTTTGTTTAGATGCTGCATTTAGTTTGACCTTTTTGCACTGTAAATACGTCTTACACATAAATCAATTTTTAAAGTTTTTCCTCCAATATTTTTTATTCAAATAAATTATGGGAATAAACATGGTCTTATTTCATCTTGAATAGACACAATAAAATTTGTGAGAACAAAAAAAATTTCAAATTACTTCGCATGTTCAATTATTTGACCTTTTTGCACTCAAAAAATTTCATTTTTCTGGCATTAAAAATTTAACAAGCAATAAAATCATTTGAAAGTAATGGCATTATACTGAATTTAAGAAAAATGGTTAAAAGTGTCTTATATACTAGGGAAAAGAAAATTAAAAATGTGGGTCTGTGATGTTAATTTTTAGATATTACTAAAATACTGCTAATTTTAAGCTTAAATTAGGGCTATTATTTCTGGATTTTCACAATATATTTGCTATATTTATCAAATATGATGATAGAATTCATGATAGTTTATTTATCAAATAATTTAGCACCAGCATAAAATAGTTCACGGCACAGAATAACTCTGTGTACAGACTGCATGTAAAAATAGGAATCCAAACTTAAGATACTTTAAATACAATGATCATTTTCTTCTTTTAAAAAACCTTCCGCCACAAAATATAGTTCCTCACTTAATGCTTTTGGTATGGAATTTAATCATGGAGTTTACCTGAATATAGTTTAATTGGTATTCTAGAATCTAAATTTATTGTAAGAACTAAAACATTATGCAGAATTTTTGAAATATATATTAAGACAAAAATCTGCTCAAAAGCTCAGGAGCGAACCTCGTTAAGTTGTCGTTTTACTATGTAAATGTACGGTATAAAAACTCTTATTTCCTCTTCAACCCCCCCCCCCCCCTTTGAAAAACTAGGCCCGCGCCTGTACCTGGAATCGTGTTGCTGTTTTATAGTATACATGTAATTACAATGGAGAGAAATGATTTAATTATGAAATTATGATGAAAGAAGGAATTATTTCATTGTGTTTTCACATACAGAATTGATCCATTTAGTTCAGTTGTAATTGTAGCATGTACTATAGTGTTGATTCATCCCTATATTAAACACCAAATATTTGTTTAAGCTTATTCAATCATACAAAACAAAATATATATTTGATCTCTTAAATAGGTTTGGTTGAAATACTGTTATGTACGATGTTGTATGAAATTATTCTCTGTATAATTATATAAGATGGACCAAAAAGTATAAGGGTTTTCAAAGTTGGGAGTTATATGTAAGGTCAAAGGGAAGGTCAAGTTAAAAAATAATTGACACAGATTAATTGCTCACCATTCTATTTCAGTGTATTAATTTTGCATTAATAAAGTTGGTAATAATTTAAAATATAGGGGAAAAAGCTAAAGAAAAGGGCTAGAAATGCTCAAATTCAAAGTTGGAAAAGCCAAGATTAAATTTGGAATAACCAACTTTAAAGTTGGAATTAACAACTTTAATGTTGGAATTACCAACTTTAAAGTTGAAAGAGCCACGATTAAAGTTGGAATTATTACCAACTTTAAAGTTGGAAAGAGCCACGATTAAAGTTGGAATTATTACCAACTTTAAAGTTGGAAAAACCAACTTTAAAGTTGGAAAAACCAACTTTAATTAAAGATGGAATTTTCAACTTAAAAAAATATTACGTGGCACTAATACGCTTCCGTACTTAAGCCATGCAATATAATTTTATCAAATTTTATCAAATCAAATTTTATTTTTAGAATATTTAATGCGTTAAATTCAAATATTTCATTTGAAATGAATTGTTGAAAGTAAAAGTGTTCAGATGTGGATTTTATGTATTTTGACATATAAAATGAATAATCAATAAAACCTGTTTATATTGCAAACAAAACGCCCATGAGCCACAACGCTCACCTGAGTAACTATGGCCCCTCTTGTTCTTCATCAGCAGATTCTTTTTCCTATATATTCCTATGTAAAGCTTTGATCAACCATCGTAGCCCCACCCTACCCCGAGGGTTCATGATTTAAACAAACTTAAATCCACACTACCTGCGAATGCTTCTATATAAATATGACTGATCATGGCTTTGTTGTTCTTGAGAAGATTTTTATAGATTTTTCCTTTGCATTCCTATGTAAAACTTTGATAGCCCATTGTGGCTCCACCCTACCCTCATGATTCAAGATTTGAACAAACTTAAATCTACCCTACCTGAGGATGTTTCCACATAAATACGACTGATTATGACCTTGCTGTTCTTGCGTTGAAGATTTTTAATTCTATTTACATGTATATGTAAAACACTGATTGCCAATTGTGGCACCACCACTCTACGCCTGGGGGTCATGATTTTAACAAACTTGAATCTACACTATACAAAGTCCTTCAAATAAATATGACTAATCATGGCTTTGCTGTTCTATAGAGAATTTTTTCTATATATAACCATGTTAAGCTCTGATCCCAGTATAGTAACCCCATTCTACCCCAGGGGATCATGATTTAAACAATTTGAATCTACACTACCTGAATATGCTTCCATATAAATATGACTTATCATGGCAAGTGGTTCTTGAGAAGATGAAATTGTAAAAAGTTTACGACGACGACCCCAACGACAACGACAGATAACGGACTTGTAACTTTTGATCAGAAAAGGTCACTTGAGTCTTCGGCTCCGGTAAGCTAAAAATTGAAATGTCAGATATAAATGGCCTTATAAAATGCACAGAGTGGGTATGTGACTACATAAATGCAACATAATCTTTGAGAAATCAAGAAAAATATGTTTAGAAAAATTAAATCTTCAAATGTTTTATTAAAATTATAAACATGTTTATTCAAAATATTCATGTAAATATGTAAATTAGCAATAAGCCCTACTATACATCTACAGAACTCAGACACCTGTTTCTTTAATATATTTTTTAATCCAGTATAATTTCAACACAGGTTTCTGACTCCGAATTACCCCCTCCTCAGAATCGCAGTTATTTACACTTTCAGAGAAAATGCACTGGCAAACTGTTCATTACAATTCTCTTCTATGATAATTTATCTACAAACCATATATGACAGGTTTGTCTTTCATCTCCGTAAACAGCGTCAAAACTGCACGCCGACAGGAAAATTCGTCCAACTCCCTGAAGTACTAGGTACTTAGCTTGGGCAGAGAGCAAAATTTAAAAAATCAGTGGGTTTAAAAATTCAATTCCGATGTTTAAATATTGCAGTGAATAAATAAAATTACGATATTTTCCCGATATATATAGTTTTAGAAACAGCCTTTTAGCCAATCAAAATCCAAGAAAATATTCCGCCAGAGATACATACATGTAGCGCTTCGAACATAGTCAAGTTAGGGTTTAATCAAAATTTTATAAGAATGAACAGAGGGTTTATGAAGCTTAATGAAATGTAATGTATATAAAACACATTAAAACATAGGGTGATTTCTTTAATCATAAGGCCAGCATTTTTTTTTATTTTTAGGTTTACGGACATCAGAATGATAAAGTTCCGTAGGAGGAGGAAATAAAAAAATATAAAATTATATTTTTGGATAAATTTCCGACTTCTGTACATTCACTTTTGCTTCTTTTTTTGTGCTCTCATAACAGGCTCCTTGCCACTGGCCACACAATGGTTAAAAACAGGACAAGGTAGAACCTTAAATTGTTAATTTCATTGTCTGCCAGTTGGTGCCATTGATATAAATTTTAAGATGTTGGTCAAAATACCAAATTAAAAAATAAAAAAATCAAATTTCTCCACTCTTTTAATTTATCTTCATATTTTAAAAAAAATTGTGTTAAGTGAATGTGTAGAAAGTTTTCTAAAAATATACTTGAGAGCTTAATTAAATATTCCTATCATACAACACACAGGAAGCATTGAGGAGGGAGTCAAAATTTTTTCAACTTATTGTAAAATATTTTTTTCTGGCTGCCATATTCGTAAACAATACTATGTGCCTGTAGACATTTCTGTATAATTCCTATATAATTTTTTTTCTTTAATAGCTGAAATATTTCATTTTTAAGGCTATTGTTAATTTCCCCCCACAAATGCACTTCATTTCTTCCATAGTGTTATTCATTACATCTGATGCATAAGTAATCCTTTTCTAAAGAATGTTGGTTCGACTGTAAGCTATAGCAGAGATCTAAACAATGTCTCTGGCTATAGCTACTATGGACAGTTTGTAACCAGTGAGAGGAAATTAATTTACATGCAGATAAATACTTTTGAATACGGATACAAAATTATCTCACTAACATGCCATTGTGCAACAAAGTCGTCAGCATTTTATTTGTCCTCTGAACAGGTGAAAACTTTTTGAATGGCACTCCCGTTGATAAATTTCTCACTAAACCAAGGCTATGATGCTGCTATGGCCTATGCAGACCTACCTTCATTAATTACCCGCCATGTTTCCATGTTTATCGTAAACCGGAAGTACGAGTTCGTTAATTCAAAATCTCCATCCCGACTCAAATTGGGCATCGGAAAGAAAAAAAATCCACTTTTCTCAATTTTATTTTTTTTCTGAAAATTCAAAAACTTGAGCGGCGGGTTTGTAAACCTAAAAATAAAAAAAATGCTGGCCTAAATATCAATCACAGATTTCTTTATATTTTCAAATTTTAAAGGGCATAGGAATTTTTTCATATCAAATAGTATTCTAAAATTCCAAAGAAAAACACCTGAAGCCGATGAGGCCACCTTCTCGATTTCTTGAATTTGATCAAACTTCTTATTTATGAACGCTTTATTACAAATATGAGAAAAGGAAAATAACTGAGGTTATCAAAGCTCGTTAATTTAAGAACAGTAGGTAACTATATATTCATCAGTATACACTCTGTCCATCTCTAAGACAGTCATTTATTGCGAGGAAAAATTTCTCGTATCATTAGCAGAATCTACTGTATCCTGGAATTATTGTCAAGCAAGCCTTAATTAAAGCACTATTTGAAGATTTCCAAAATTTGCTGTTTGAATGAATTCACAATGAAAATTGTCACGTGTACCCTGTTTTGTTTTTCAATCGTAACTTTATGAGCGTTAATAGCCGTCCGGAACTCCTCGTTTTCTGTAGTCAGCATTGGCGCTTATCTTTCCCTCCTCCAACTGTAGAATACCCTGCACTATAGAGCCGGCAGACTCCGACATAGTAATGTTGTGACCAATGTTTTTCAACCCTTGTATAACTTGCTGGAAAAAAGAAATCAAATTTTACAGCTAGATCATCCAGAGGCAATCTGTTCAGTAGTAAGAAAACCTGCTCAGCAAAACTATGCAACAGGTCAAGTTCATAGTTTAAAAAAAAAACACAAAAAGCAAGTAGATTTTTACGCGAAAGAGATGGGACATAAGTAAGCGTATTTACATTGTACCATTTCCGGTTATTTTACCGAAAAAATTAATAGCAGTCCTCAGTTGTTAATTCTTGCAAGCGGGACTCAGCGAATGTCTCGCGTCGTTCTAGAATCGCGGAGTAGAGTGGATTCTTACGTCGGGGTTCGAATCCCATAGGGAGACGTGCAGACGGGTCGTCCGGAAGATACCGTACAAACCGAGATTCCGAGTCGCAGATGATGCTGGTGCGAAAAAGATCCCTCACTACTTAGCGACAGGAGTAAATTTGCAGCCTTCCATTAACAATTGGTTGCGTCCCAAGATATATTGAATAAGTATTCCTTTGAAGGAGTGTAAACCTCATAAATAACGTTGTTATTTATAACTTTGTCGTAACACTCATGTATGAACTTATTTTTCCCCGAAACAATTGTTATCAAATTGATTTTTTGAAACAAATGTCGCATTGCTTCTCTGTCCTTGATACCAGTCGCTGCTACTAGGAAATACAAGTTCGTTTTTTGTTGTCTCTGGGACACTGGTTTCCAGGGCACTCGTTTAGCAATGCCAGGCTACCAAACAATAGATAAACAAGTTCTTGTGCATACTTTTTTCGTACAGCATAAAAAATATATATCACAAAGAAAACGTTTTGAAAAAATATCTTTGGTGATATAACTATATAAATTGATATGAAAGAATTACAGGAACCTTAAAGCAAACAAAGTTACTGTTGTCCGGCGCGTAATGTGCGCGCATATAGTTTCATTTGCAAGATGCATCATACAGAATCAACTGTGTTCGGGTCGAGGCCGATCAGAAAAATTCTCGAAGAGACGTAAAGCAAACCACCAACCAACCTAGGTTGCACTAAACTACAATATGCGTATGCTTTCTAAAATTGCGCAACTGTAAGTAGACAGTATTCATCCATTTAATGAATTTCTTGTGATATTTTAAAGCAAAACATTACATACATTTATGGAAGCTCTAAACCTTAATGAAAAATGTTTTTCTTTACTAAATAAATTGTATGTATAAACTTACCGGGTCAAATCCGTTTTCCACTAATATGTAGGCTGGTAATAACTGATGATGCAGTCGTTTGTGATCGATTGATTTCTTAATTCCATACTTGAACCACAGTGTTTCAATGCTGACCTGAAACAAATTCATAAACATTGAAATGAAATTAAATCTCATACTTTCCGTTTCAAATGCAATTTCAAGTATAATGAATTTAACGACTAGTATTTTAATGAAATTCAAATTAAACTATCTCCAAAGTAATTTTGCCCTGATGACGATTTTATAAGAAAGATACATTATTTTGTAATAAACCGATGGAGAGAAAATATCTCGTTTTGTGATTCCATACGAAATTAAATTTTGTCTCCTACTTTGAAAAAAAAATGTATGTTTTTGTATCATGGACATGCTACTCCTCAGGTCATTGGCAACAACATACAAGTACTAATGTTTGCATTTGCTTCAAAGTCGCAGAGTGGATACCTTTTTGTGACAGACAGACAAACACACGACAGTGACAAACTCAATCCTTCTTCACTTCATCAATAAAGAAATAAATGTTTATATAATACTCGTATAGTATTAGAGTATTCGCAAGCCAAGGGTTTTCGGTCCGTTTCGCTCGATCCCCCACAAACCCTTCGCAGATTTCACCATTAAAACTGTGGTCGACATAAGCGACATCTTCTACACGCATTTAATTTTTCATTCTAAATCACTACCATAAACATACTAAAGCAGTTGATGTTGTAATTCTTGTCCCACCGGCAGCTCCCACCACTAACTTCACGTGACCATCTGAATCGACCACTATGCTGGGACACATTGAAGACAGTGGCCTTTTACCTGGCTTGATAAAATTCGCAGCAGTGGCTGGGTCACCATAATAGTTCGTTTTGTTTGGTGTAGAAAAGTCGTCCATTTCATCATTGAAAAAAATCCCTGTTCTGCTTCCGACCACTTTCGAACCAAAACTATAATTCAAAGAAAAATGAATGAATTAATAAATACACAGCAATGATAAATACTGTAGTTATAATTAAGTATTCAAATTAAGATCATATACAATGCAACTGATAATTTTCAATATATTCCTAAGATCATAGTATCATCGAGTGTTCTTATTAAAAAAAAATCAACATATTTTCCCAGAGGTTTTGAAAGGATAATTATAAAATCCTTGTTTTTCAATTTAAAAAAAAATACAAAAATGATCATGCATACAAGTTTTAGCTGGCATTTCCTTAAATTTTGTTTTAAAGGAGGTTTGAATCATGATAAGTCTTTCATTGGAACTCTTCAATTACAGGTTATAGGGAAACATTAAATTCAAAACTACGTAGCTTATGTCCCTAATGGAATACGTTGTTTCCAAGCGATATAAGAATGAAGGAAGTAAATAAGTATATATATATATATATATATATATATATATATATATATATATATATATATATATATATATATATATATATATATATATATATATATATATATATATATATATATATATAGCTGTTTCGGTAATTTTTTTCTCGATATATTACAGATTTTGAGTTTATTATGTGTCAACGTACTGATAATTTATTGTACTTGTGAGCGAGACAGCGTCACCATTTGGCGCCAGAACTGCCAAATGTGACGTCCCCGTTTTTAGCTGGTCGTAAAATGTCGGCCCGTAGTACAGGGTGTCGTGTGTAGAAGTATCAGATATCTTAGATCGAACATATTCAGCATAAGATGTTGACGTCATATTACTTATCAACTGAAAAAAAGAAACGAATTACAAATTCGTTATAACGCACCCAACAAAACTTAAGTTTAATTTTAAAAAAGTTTTTTCACTATTTTCAGCATCTTCAGGTGATGATTGCGAATTGCATGTTTTTACTCGACCGAGATTTGAAGCCCCTGTACATCTTTACAGTACGTTTAAAATTCACGTAAATGTAAATACACTAGGAAACTTTTTACCGAATCAATGTTATCCTTAAAACCTTGGCTCTCTTTATCTGGATCCCCAAGGCTACTTCTCTTTGCATAAGCGAACTTCATGGCTTCCACGATTCTATGCCAGGTTAATGTCGATTTCTCAGTGTTTGAGACACTATCTGGATTGAAATCGTATCCTGCAAAAATGTAAAATGCAATAAATTATATTTAAAAAAAAAATCATAACTATCAACACATTTTTAAACTATGACGGTCTTGACAGTGTAGATCAATCTATTGTATACTCTCTGGGTCCTACCTCCGTGGCATATTATTTTAGTTCAAAACTAGATTTTTATAACGGGACCAAAACCTCCCTTCCGGGGCACAATTAAAGCATTCATCTCATTAAGTATGCACAGATGCAGCCATGTTTTGTTTCGATTCCTCTTGATTCAAGAAAGTGATTTAAACGCATTTATAACCTTGATTCTTCAGATAAACAGAGACGGACGGACACGCAATATACTCCTTTCCATACAGCTTATTTGCGGTGGTATAGAAATCTTAAAATGAACTAAAGGACATTCCTAGTGGGATTGCGACATTGATACTAAATGCACTTACCGTCTGCGATGTTGAGGATCATGGCGTACACTGCTCCGCTAGATGGTAGGTGTGGCGTGAAGATGGTGGAGTTGTCCTTAGGTTTTACAACCAACGGTTCCTTCACAACTGCTACATAGTTTCTCAAGTCTTTCTTTGTTATAATTCCACCTAGTAAAAAGAAAAATCTTTTATATTCTTCTGCAATTCTGCAATGTTGACAGAAATAGACACATTTCGAACGAAACGAATAAAGATAACATGTATTCAATAACACAGTTGAAAATCGAATCACCATTTTAAGAATTACCTCTCTTATCAGATGGTCATAAAACCTTACTGCAACTCTAAGAAGAAAAGTTGTTTACTTTCCGAGTTAGCAGATGGAATTGAAACATATTTATATCAGAACAAAATATTATTTAAAAAAAGCCTTGTTAAAAAAATTCCCATTGCAACAAGATTCCGTGGTAACTAGCCAGAATATTGTTTATTTACTACAACCAATACTTTTGCATGTACAGTGTACCTACATGTATATATCAATTCAGTATTTAATAATAAACTCAAAAAAGTGCTAATCTGCAAGTTGAAGTTCAACAACTGTCAAGATTAATGTAGCACCTGCTTCCTGAATATCCTTAACGATGTCATCGACAAGAGAACCATTATACATCGTGTGTGGATCGTTGGCTATGGCTTCAAATGTGCTGGCCAGTTTAGGCATTTTGATGATTTCTCCTTCTTTGTATGGTCGTGCGGTATTTGGGTTTGTGAGAATGTCTCTGGAAGAGAATCAAACAACACAAAAATTGTAATGTCTATTTAAATAATGAAAGCGTTACTTATAACGGTTTAGTCATACTTTCCCAGTTTTGGAAAAGTGAGAAAAGTTAGTGTTAGTTGTTAGTGAGAAAGAAATTGACAATGAAGAATTTAATTTATATGTATAGAATGTTTTATATTTCTGAGCATATGATTAGTGTCTGGTACATGTACATAAGAAATATTGAGCGAACTTAAATTTTATTTTTGATGCTTAGTATCATGTTTTCATCAAACGTTGTACTAAAATCATTGTTTTAAACTGACTTTAATCTTAAACTGGGAATTGTTAAATGTATTATAGGTAAATAAATAAATAATACCTTAAATTTTTCTGTCTTAATAAAACTGTCGTTTGACTTGAAATAGCATACGCCAGTGGCTGGCTAACCTTCCATCCGTCTCGAAGCTTTTTGATTGTTGGCTGGAATAAATCTTTCCAGGGAAGTTTGCCGCCGATTTTCCAAGCTTCATACAATCCTTTAATTTCACCTGGTACTCCTATAGCTAAACCACCTGGCAAAAGGAATGGAATAGGATTTTCCAAAATGTGATCAGCATTTGCAAAACAAAAGAAAAGGAAGCTGGGTGGATAATTATGTTCGTTGTCAATTTTATTTTGCATTGCAACTATTAAATGTAAATGAGAATGTAATTCTTCATAAATGAAAATTCACAACGCTTACAATTAAGTGTACTACGGCAAATGTTTGACAAAGAAAAGCTTCCTCTTATCTATCGGTAACTGCAGAACTGTAGCTCTCTGGTCAACAAAAGTAGGACAGACAAAGCAGTGAGCTACAGATCCAAGCATTGTAAAAACCTTCGATTTACAGCGACGCTTTTTTGTCGCACGCTAAGGGTATTTCTCTTATAACATGTATATGCGTTAGTAGTATAAGGGGTCTAGCTAGGGGGGTCAACTGAGTGCACTTTTGGGCCCTGGGGGGATGGGGGGTCAACTCAGTGCACTTTTGGGCCCTGGGGGATGGCCGGGTCAACTAAGTGCACTTTTAGGCCCTTAAAGTGCCTGAAAAACAAAACAAAAAAAAAATCCATGTGAGATCCTACCTAGCCCTAAACTTGGCAGCGATTCAAATCTTGATTATGACGTCATCCTAGTCCTTCATCGCCTCTCTCGCTGCTTAATTTTGACACTTTAAAAACACAGCTGATCTCCAGCTGTTATTCTAAAAAAAGAAAAACAAGTCAATGTTAAAGTTTAAAAACTCTTTTTATTTAAGTATGATACAAAGTCAATTCTTCTTCTTTTGAAGTTTCAGGGACTTCTTGACCTCTTCCTTGTGTTTTCTTTTCTTAGGCTGGTCCAGTGGAATCAGATTTTCTTTGTTCTCCTGATGTACAATAGCTTCTACAGGAATGTTTAATAAATTACCCTGTTTGTCCCCGAGACTCATGTTTTCCTGCGTCTTTTTTTTTCCTTGGGCTTGGGTGGTCTCTTCTTCTCAGACAGTTTGTTTTGGTCACACTTATCGGCCCAATGTCCAAATTTTCCACATTTGTAGCATAGGTCTTTCTTGGGACATTCAGGGGCCCAGTGTCCTAACTCTTTGCAGATGAAACAGGGGTTGGTCTCTCTGGTTTTCTTTGGAGCTTCTGTGTCTGTGGGTTCTCTACCTTTGCCTTTTTCTTCTTCTATTTTCCACACTTTATCCTCCAGTTGGGCCATTTTGTCTCTCAGGTCAACGAATTCACTCATGACTTTCTCTTCAAACTTATTTGCATTCACTTGCATCTGGTTTAGCATGTTGACGATCCCCTCTAACGTGTTGGTTAAAATACCAAAGTCCTCTTTGGTCATGGCCTCTGGGAAATTATACAATCCCAAGTCCAGTCCTACAGGATCCTGAGTCTCTGGCATGGGGGCTATGACATAGCCTTCAGGTGTCGCATAATTAGGGTTGTCTTTGGTATTCATCATTGCTTGTGCCATGGTATACACCTCTGACTTCTGAAAAAAGTTCTGACTGAAAATGATGACCCATACACTCTCTGCGCTGGTTTTTATACCTTTTTTTAAAGGAAGGGGTCCTGGAAAAACCCACACGCGCTCAGCACGTTCTGAGATCTGGAAATTCCTGAGATGTGAGATGTGAGATCTGGGAAAAACCCACACGTTCCTCACACCTTCTTATTCTATTTAAGTCTATTGGTTTTTCCAAAGTCTAAAAATAAATTAAAAAAAAAAAAAAATTAAGTCTATTGGTTTTTTCAAAGTCTAAAAATAAATTAAAAAAAAAAATTAAGTCTATTGGTTTTTCCAAAGTCTAAAATAAATTAAAAAACAGGGGTATAAATAAGATAAAATATCATGTCTTCTGTTCATAATCAATTGTCATGTCGAAGCAATACCACTCTTTGATTTTAGAAGGCTATGATTTGTTAATGCAATGGATAGAACAACACGAACAACCTCTTCCTCCCGAAGCAGAACAAGTGTTTCAGAGAGCCACTACCATCATAGAAACCATTCAAGACTTATGGTTACAATGCCTGGCCCTGTTACATCGTCCCAACTTGGGGAGACTAGCTACACTGCATTTTCTATGTCAACGCATGAAAGAAACTCTGCCCCAGAAATGGTATGGGTTAAGCCTGACCCACAATCTCGGAAAGCCTTACACTTTTTTATGCCATCCCCAAGCAAGGAAAGTGATTTTACTCTGCCAGGAAATAGAATCGATGGAGAAAATATGCATTCAATACGGGATGAAATATGTGGAAATTTCAGAGAGACTAAGAAATGTGTGACTTTTAATACAGACTTGAATGAAATTCATTATTTACCACCCGAAGATCGGAAAAGTGAATGGATGGCTCTAGTAGCCGATCGAATGAGATTTCAACGCAGAATTCAACATTTGGAACAATTGTTAAACCAAAAAAAATAAAAGGATGAAAAGACACTAAGCTTTTTGTTTGTTTGTTATTATTTCTATACAAATGTGACGTCATCATGTATCCGTTAGACGCTGAGTCTATAAAATCCTGGTTTATTTAAAAATCTAAACTTTCCCACTGCAAATAAAGTGTATACAATTTGTTTTTAAATCAATCTGATTCTATTCATCTCAAAATTTTTATCTGAAAAGTTCGGGATCGAAAAGATTCTTATATTCCCTATACAAGTCTATACATTTAGACGCTGGGATGTTTTGTTCTTATTTAAAAAAATCTAAATTTTCCCACTGCAAATAAAGTGTATACATTTTGTTTTTAAACCAATCTGATTCTATTCATCTCAAAATTTTTATCTGAAAAGGTCGGGATTGAAAAGATTCTTATATTCCCTATACAAGTCTTATACATTGATTTTCTGAAAATGGCTGACCTTTGACCTCCCTTGTGTTTATCCCGAAACCGACGCTAAGTTTATTTTTACACTTGTAACGATTCTTTTGATCTGAAAACTATATAGACACTCTTCCCTAAGTTCAATCTTATTGTGTGCAATAAGTTTTCTTTGTGTTACACTCTCAAAAGTCTAAAACGACTTATTTTATGTATTCAGGTCAGTCAAGGTTAACCCTTCGCTTCGGCATGAATGAGCCTGTTCTAAACAAGGGAACAATGTCATGTATGAAAAATACTGTGAAATCATTCTCAAAACTTACCTTCATTCTTTTACTAGAAGGTTTGAATGTATATATAATTCCATAATATGTTATTTACTCCAATAGAGGTATTCACAAACACAAATAACACAATTTTGATTTTTCCATGATTTTCTGAGCTCTTCGTCATCCGGGCTTTTAGGGTGCTCTCTTTTCGGCTCGCGCTGTGTGTATAAATACCGACGCTGATCAGCTGTTAACTGTCATTCGTTAGCGAGCTGTTTCAGCGACACCACAACGACAACGACGAGATGAGTTTTTATGAGAACATCTTTATTGAGCCCGGGGTGGAGGTGCTTATGCAACTCATCGTGCGCAACCAGAGGACCGGGGAAGAGTACGGCGTGTTGAACATGGGGAGAGTGAGGGTCTCCGATCTGACCCACTTCACCCGCCGTAGAAGGAGGAGAAGAAGACGAGAGGCGGCAGTAGCGGTACCGGAGGACGTCAGACACCATCGTCCCGTGTACCACCCGAGGCCGGAGGAGGAGGGGAGAAACTTCCATCTCCCGGATTCCCCGGAGTCCCCCCCCCCCTTCTTCGCCCTCGGGGGTCACAGTCCAGCACCTCCTCGACCCTCCAGCAACACCGGAGCAGGACCGTGCGCATTTCCACGCCTGCTTCCCCTGGTGGGGCCTTCCAGCGCCAGTTAGGGAGGGATACTGCCCCCTATGTCTTTGTGAAGAGGAGGAGTCGAACTTCGTCTGTCAGAGATGCCATCAGAGACCGGCCTGCTACTTATGCAGTGCCCGGCTCATCGACCGCAGAGAAGGCTGCCCCCTCTGCCGATACGGGACCGAGGAAGAGGAAGAGGAAGATCAGCCCCCTCAGCCCCCCACCACCACACCACCTCCTCCTCCGCCGACACCCAGGAGACCTCTCTCCGAGAGGAGAGAGTTTGCGGGCCGAGGCCGTGGGGTCCGGATTGAGAGGAGGGAGAATGGAGTTGTTACGGGCCGTGGACGAGGGCGACGTCCCAGGGAGTAAACCCTGAAGAAAAAAAAAAACAATGGCCCTTTTAAGGGCCAACCCAAATTTTACGAAAAGATACCTTTTTGATACACGGTTATTAAAGAAACGTATAATAACACCAGAGGTCACTGTTTTTTTTTTTTTGTTTTTTTTTTTTTTGCTAAACTCATAAACACTTAAAATAAAATTATTATTATTTTTTTTCTTGTCAACTCATATTATTTATTTATTATTCGATTATAACAACAACAACAACAACAAAAAATCTATAGACTTTCTCTCCCCCATGTCCAATAAAAGTAAAAATACACATGAAATACAGTGATTTTCTCAAATCATTAGGGAATGTGTTTAAGTACGACTTAATTTTCTGTGTTTATGCCGCCATGATACTCTCGCGGCAAGTTTTTTTTTTTATTCCTCCTGTTCAAGGCGTGTAATCCACGCTGTAAGTAGTTTAAAGTTTTTTAAACATTGTTTATTGTTGTGATTATGTTATCCCTCACCTATATGTTTTAATGTCAGCTATGCTAATGAACCCAGTTCTGCATGATTTTGAGATAATGGTTTGTCATGTGCTTAAAGTATGGCCTGCTATTCATGACATCATTTATGGTCCATAGTAAATAAAGTCTATATTTATCTTTTTTTTTAAGAAAAAAAAAAAATATTTTTATGAATGAAATTTCATTGATTCCAGTATAAGTTAGGTCTTGATATATATATATTACTCTTTTTTATTCCATTACATTTAAACATGCATTGTTTCATGTAGTATTTTGTCATAATAACAAAAATGGATTTATTTCTACAGTCCTCAACATGGAAGATATGTTTTTTTTTAGGTTCCTAACCATCTATAATCAAGTCTCTATGAAGTGAAGCCTGGGCTGTACTCTTCCTTTTGGAAAAACACACACAGTTAATCATCCAACATATAGAAACAAACAAAACTTTGAAGTTTTCAATGAGATACAAATTTTAATTCTGTTTTTACTATACATGTTTATATATATATATATATATATTTTAAAAAATGGATAAAAAAAAATGGATAAGTCAAAGATAATTGATAATGTAAATTATAATACCATAGTTGTTAAAGATAGCAAGGTTTTTTATATCTCCAAGTGCTGATGATTTTCTGAATTTTTCCATTTTTAATATTGACATTATATTACAGGGGGAAAAGAAAAAAAAACTGTACTGTGAGCCAAACTGGATGATTGCATGGAATTATAAAAAATTCCTAGTGTTTCTACTGGCCCCCCCCCCCCCCCCACCCACAAGGATCTGCTTATGAGTGCATCAGACTGCTGTGGACCTTCTCACCTGTTTTTAAAATATATCTACTTTTGTGGAGGCTGGAGCATGGCACTTCATTCCTAAAAAGGTACTTTCAATAGCATCACGCCTACCCATATATTTCAAAAAGATTTATTTTATATCACATAAAAAAACACACATACAGTTAATGTTTATGAAGAATGTACACATGTTTGTCATAAGTGTGTACAAATTGTTCAATATAATGTCTATAATGAGTCCAATTTCCTCCAGCTAAGCCACATCCAATCTTATAAGGAAAAGCAAAAGTTTTATAAGGTAAATTTCCCAATTCTTGTAAACAGGCTTGAAACCATTGCTCTCTATTTTGTGGGGTGTCCTGATAAGTGGAGATTCTTTTAGGTCTGTGACTTGCTCTGCCATAATCCCATTGAGCTAATAAACAAATGACCACAGGTGTTTGTGAGGAAAACACCCTAATGGTTCCTGGCTTATCCCTGTCCTCTTCTAAGGCTAAATTTCTAGACCCTAAAGGTCTGCGGGTGGCATACAAATTCGCTTGAGGATATTTATCTGCTATACTTTGACTCAATCCATGAGCTCTGACTGTTAAACAGTTACATTGATGTACGATAGCTTCTACAGGAATGTTTAATAAATCACCCTGTATCTCCTGGAGACTCATGATCAAATGAGGCTATTTTTTTCTTTTTCTTTTTTTTTTATATACCTTTTTTTCTATCTATATTTAGTATCATGGGGAAAACCCCCTTTTTTTTAAAAAAAAAAACAAAACAGGAACACATTTTTTTTCCAATTCTTTTATTGATAACAACAATTAATTACATGACATTTTGATAGAAACATTGACAAGTTTGTCCATGACCCGTAGGTCTTTTATGATAAGTGTCTTTAAACCATTGAGCTACATAATGATCTCTTTGTAAAGCTGTAATATAGTCAAAGGGGAATAACCACTCGTCTGCTTTCTTTCTCAACTTGTGTCTTTGATGTAAATAATACACACAATATTGTCCACACACATCGGTCTTCCAATCTTGATATCGATACGGATTATAAATCCATTGGTGAGCATGACGCTGGATAAAGTCTTGAATTTCTTTCTGTAAGGGAGGAAATCCATAAGAGTCAAAATATTCCACCACTGGACTGCTCACGTACAGACACACCCAGTGTTCTCCAGGTTGATCTTGAGGATCCGTATTCACCACGATGGCTTTTTCTCCAAGTCTTAATTGATCCGGTAATATATCCAAAGGGTACACTCCACCAAAAGAACTCTTTAATTCTCTGGATAAGACTTCTCTCAACTGTCCCGTATCCATTAGTAATCAATACTCACTTCTCTCTGTTTGTTAATTTCTAACAGGTTATCGAATTCTGTATACACCACACAATTTAAGGTGTTCACCGTATTGTTCGTAAATTGGACTTCTATTCTCAGATTTCCGGTTTCTATGATGTGGAATTTGTCCGATTGCGCTTCTTGATCTTTGGTGAAATCCCAGCCCCACAGAGTGTATCCGTTTTTATACTCTTCTAGGGTGATGTCCGGAGCCCAATCTTCTCCTAATTTTCCCAAGGCTTGATATAGACTCAGATAAGATCTCAGATATAAATCTTCATTGAAATTGGGCTCAAAACAACGAGTACTCATGGTCTCTCCGTTGATACTGACATCTAATTTCTTAATTCCAAAGTTTTGAAAATGAAACGGATTTTTAGTTTTATCTCCGTTAAAAGCCGCATTTTCCACAAAGCCTAAAATGAGACGTTTAGGCATCTGGCCTTGAAACAGATGATCCGTAATCTTAGATTGAGTTCCTGTCAGTATGGTAAAGGTTTTCACTTCGACTCTTCTCAAAGGATATTTGGCTCTATGAGTGTTCAAACTTTGATTAATGCCATTCATCATGACGGCCGTGGGTTTGACTTTTCTCACCCACAAGACCATGTTCAATATTTTCACTTTTCCCGTACTTAGTGCTTTGATCATCATATAGAACTGAGGTCTAGCTCGATTAAATCCCAAACGGACGTCTACTCCATTGGGTAGAAATCGGTCTTGTTGAAATAGATCCAGATGTAAACGATCAAACAAGGCTATTTTCTTACTATCTTTGATGGCCTGGTGACGTTTTCTAAATCCTTCGTTTCTAGAATTGGCCGGTAACTCTGGGACGATGGGTTCGTCAATGGTCACAGTATCGGCACCACCCCCTGAACCTGGGGTTACATCAAATGTCTTATTTTGAGCCACTCCAAGGTCTGCTACCCCCACTTCGTCCATGTGTCCTGCCGTATCTTTTTCCCACAGACTACAGGCTCTCATCTGGGTCATTAAAGTTCTGGGTTTGTAAGAAAGTAATTTCTCCAGATAAGCTTTGTAAGGATAAGTATCGGTTCCTGGAGACACTATTTTTCCATTGACACTGAGGTCGATTTCCGTAAACAAGGAATGAAGGATATTATTCACCGGGGCGCAAGTGGTGTTAGCTCCAGTCAGATCACCACCATCCTCTTTGGTGAATTTACACACCATTTGAACATACGTTTGAGATAAATCCAGATATTGATCTCCTTGTCCTTTAATTTCAAATTCAATGGGAGCCGTATCCGAATTTAAAGTACTAGAAATGGGGTAATATTCTTCCCATTTGGAGTCTTCTAAAGCAATATTAGTCGGGGGGACTTGGAACAATTGTAAATTGTTCATCCCACACGCACAGGAATCTGGTTGCAACATGATGTCTGTCTACTAAGATGGATTTTTCACAAATGAAGGTCAATCTCACTCGACTCCCCTATTTATAGTGTCTCTCAATCAAAGATATCTAAACCCCTTTTTCTCTTCTTAGGACCTCCTCGGGCTAACACAGGTGCTTTTTTTCTTCTTCTTTTCTTACCGAGATTCAATCTTTGTTTCAGGGCTTGTACTCCGTGAGTTTTGACAGCGTCTTTTAAAGATCTCTTATTTTCTAACACATCTAACCCCGTTCTAGCGGCAGCAGTCAAGGCATGTTTGGCTCCCGTTTTCAGTAAATTTCTCACAACTCCTCTCCCTCTCTGCCCTCTTCTTCTTCTTCTTGTTTTTCTTCTCCCTTTACCTTTTTTACCTTTCTTATTCATCTTTTTAAAAGCTAAACTTCCTCCTCTATTGAGAGCAAATAAGCCCGTATTTTTAACGGCATTAAGTCCATGAGTTAAAAGAGCATTTTTGATATTTTTCCTTTTTTTAATCACATCCGCTCCTATTTTAGCTCCGGCAATCAAGGCTTGATTACGACCCATTTTGACTAGATCTTTAAGAAATCCTCGACCTCTTTGTCGCCGCCGGCCTGAGCCTAATTGGACAGCTTCTTTTAAAGTCATCCCTATAGGTAGGTTCGGTACCATTCCCGACAGGAAGTCTATAAAATTTCCTCCTCTTTGAGATTTAATTCGATCCACAAACCTACCAAATTTCTTTAAATTGAATGGATTAAACCAGGGTGGTTGGCCGGTAGAATCAAAGGGAAGGGCTCCAACCAATCCAGAGATAATTCCACCTACACCGTGTCCTTTTTGACGTAATAAACCTCTATGATAGTCAAACTGTCCGTGTCCTCTTTGTCTCAATAATCCTGGATGATACTGCATGTTTTCATGACTCGTGTCAGACTGACCTAAATGCACTCCAGGGACTCCTTTTTATACCCCTCCTGTCTTAAGGTTGAATACAATACAGACAGCATATCAGACAAGTCATCACTCCCAATAGGATGTAACAAAAAAGATGTACACTCATCTCAGTACACTTTTCTGAAATGAAGTTTCACGACCGATTTTCCATTTAAAAAAGGCATGGGAGTCCCTAAAGGAGTCATGATATGAATCTCAATGCTATCGAAATGTTTTTTACTCTGTTTCAAATATTCCGCTCTAACAGGTTCCCATTTAGCTTGTTTTTTATCTTCCAGATTGAGTGTACAAGGAACCACTCTTAATAATTTCAAGGCATTGGATCCTACCGTCTGGGGTTCAATCAAGTCACAATACACGTACATGGAATTCAGATTTCCATTTAAATCGACGTTATGGTTGCCCATGTAACTCATGTTGATCCATTTGGTTTCTGTATGGTTCTGAAGCATCACCTTCTTACTTTCTATTCCTAACTTATAAGCTAAGGCTGTGGGAAAACGAATGCATAAGGGATTTTTTCTAAGTTCTCTCCCCGTAAACTGATACATCACTTTATCATATTTGTCATGATAGACTAATTTCATGACATTCTCTTGTCTAGGATCACCCAAAAACTTCCATAATTTATTCAAAGTTCTTTCCAGTCAAAGACTGATTTCATTTGTTAAAGCCATGGGATGAATGAAGGGCCCCGGTCTAAAGTGAATTCGTTTAATTTCCATCTTCTGGTCTTCCGTTATGAGATTAGCAAATTCAGTATGGTCCCAATCTAACAGTACAGGACATTGCCTTAATGGCAGCGCCTCTATGGTTTTCATTTTAAATCTGCCCCATTTAAAGGCACTAGGTTCTTGGAGTTTTGGAACATAAAGCTGAGGAAGCAGGATGTCAAAATAAGCTTCCTCTTCTGTGATGTTTTTCAATGAAATGGGATACATCAATTCTGTTAAAGCCACTTCCCATTGTCCATCTGTTAAATCTACTGTTTGTGGTAATAAGGTTTTAAATTGAGCAGTCGTATTACTCGGAAAAGATTGCATGGACCCATCACTGGGTAAAGTCATGTAAAAGCCACTGCTCTCGGCCATGTTCAGTGAGATACTGAGACAAAATAACTTAGGACCCTTCTATTTATAACAACACTTTTTTTTTTTTTAAATTTTTATTGAGTTTTTTTTTTTTTTTTTACACTTTTTCTTCTTCTTCTTCTTCTTCTTCTTCTTCTTCTGATCTGTAATCAATCACTCTGTCTAAAACACCAAGTCCTTCCTTCTCCATATTGTCTTTGATCTGGGAAAGGGGGATGCGACAATACACATACTGTTTTACGTCGTGATAATCTGAAAATGTCAGTTCTCTTTTCTTCATCTTGAAAAAATGTCTCACACACTCTGCTATGTCGGAGTACCAGAGACTTTCGTTCAGAACCAGAGTCATCGGTGTCGAACGATTCATAGGATGAGTACAGCTGACCCATTTATATTGCTCGTAATGCTGGTTGAATTTCACCCTCACTCTAGTTCCTTTGGGATGCGGGATTTTGACTCTTTTTTCCAGCCACACGTTTTCCAGGGAATGTCCTGGATGATTTTCAAAGAAATCCAGGATCGCTCCTACTTTAGTTTTCATCCACCCTCCTTCCATGTAAATAAACCGAGTGACGGGGCTCTCACAATACCAACGATACTGCATCTTTTTAAAACACGTCTGACTTGGACACTGAACTTTTTCAGAATGAATGATTTTTTTTGGGGTCATACCTCTTTATATAACCTTATCCAATCTATTTTTAGCATCTCAGGAAAAACCAAACAACAGTTTTTTTTGATTTTATGATTTATTTCCTTCATATCTACATAATGGACAAAGTCTGTAGCAAATCTTGACGAAGTTCTCGACACATTTCGCACAGCATGGATACTGTCGGCATTGTTGGCACTTCCATCTCCCCTCCGTATTTTCCTCCCAGCAGGTCAGGCATTTCTTTAAGGCTCTCTTCCTGGTGACTTTGACCCATAGGGGCACCATATTCTCTGCCCCGTACTTCCATGTGAAATATTTCACGCACCAACTACATCCACAGGTCTCCATGGAAGGGGGATCATCCACAAACCAGTGAGGAAAAGCCATTTCACAATGCTCGCAAAATTGATAAGTTCTGTGATGCCATCCGGGATGGTCATACACCGTAAATGTACGCTCATGGATCATCTCCCTATCACAGTAATGACAGTAATACTTTTCTACCTCAAAGAAATACTTCAGTCTCCACATAAAAATCATGATGAAATGTGGTGGTAGTGGTGAAATTTTTTTTTTTCCAAAAAAGCTCAGCTTTAAATACCTTTGGATCTGACTATTTATAGTCGCTTTGAAAAAACCCACACGTGCTTCACACGTTCTTACTCTATTTAAGTCTATTGGTTTTTCCAAAGTCAAAAAATAAATTTTTTAAGTCTATTGGTTTTTCCAAAGTCAAAAAATAAATTTTTTTAAAAAAAAAATAAGTCTATTGGTTTTTCCAAAGTCTTAAAATAAATTTAAAAAAAAAAAACAAAAAAAAAAAAAAAAAAAACAAAAAAAAAAACAGGTTTTTACCTAGGGCATAAACTTGGCACCGATTCAAGTCATCAAGCTGCCTATTGTGACGTCATCACATGTATTCAGCTGAGAAAAATAAGACCCGGTTTGTTTATAGTTTTTTTTATTATTTATTATTATTGTTCAAATCGACACAAGGGACAATTTCTGTAAGAAAGCCGTATAATGGACTTGTAACACTTTTCACAGCAGGGATATTTCATACACTGTTGACATTTCCATTTTCCTTGGGTGTTTTCTTCCCAGCAGGAGGGGCATCTCTCGATCTTGGTATTTCTTCTCATGCGCTTAGCCCAACGTGGCATCATAAAATCAACCCCATATTTCCACAGGTAATATTTCAGGCACCAATCACAGCGACAATACCACAAACTAGGGGGATCGTCTACTTCCCAGTGAGGTATACGTTCTCCACATTCATTACATCCCCAATACCAACCAATAAGGTCGTCGTCGTCACTGTCATACTCAGGAAATTTACTGATCTCTCTCAACTGCCTATGGCAATGAGGACAGGCACTATTTTCTTGGTGAAGAAAATACGACATTCTCCACACAGAAGGCATGATTGAAAAAAAATGAGCACAGTGAACTCAAAGCTAAGATTTATATATACCTTGGGATATCTATTTTTAGTCGATGCGGAAAAACCAACAACACCAGAATTTTTTTTTTTCTTAGGTTTAATTCACAATAACAACAATAACATTAAATTAACAAACATGGAATACTTTTGCATAGTTCTTTTTGAATAGGAAAAGTTCTCCTCATGTACAAATATTCTGTTTCACAAGCACAGTCCATGATGTCGTATCCTACTCTGAGCACTTTGTTTACATAATCTTTGATACAATCTCGGACTTCTTCCATCCATTTCCCTTGAATCCAGGTCCTTGCTGGTGCCTCTGTTTTGTGAGCCAAGACGTATTTGACTTTCCATTTGAATTCCTGATACTGGGGTCGCCATGACCCTAATAATACTACTATGAGTGGTGCACATTCATGGTCCGGTAATTTGAATCTCTTATACAGGTACACATCATTGAGTCCTGTTTCTCCAGGATTCTTATCCATGAAATCTTGGATGCATTCCTCTTTGTTTTTCATCCATTCTCCTTTTTTAGTGGAACCTGTAGGCTCTTGCATTTTCCAACGATACTCGGAGCTTAAAAATTCCATGTTGTGCTCTGTCCTCAGTCAGATCAGAAATGAAAAAAATCTTTGTTGTTTCCCCATTTTATATATATACTCTGTGGTGTATCTATTTTTTTTAAAAGACATTAACTCTGTGTATTCGTGATCTTCTTAGGGGTAGGTGTATGATGCATCATCGTAGGACTAGGCATGATATAACCCACTGAAGAACTCACACATACCATCCAATATTCTCGATTAGGATCGTGTAAAGCTAACATGACCACACTGGTGACGATGAGAGATACACAGATCAATAATTATGCGAAATAAACGATTTCTTCTCGGGGAACATTCTCTCCACAAAATTTCCAATGAGGAGTTATTGGATGAGATCCGTTTGTGGAATCCATGAATCGAAACTAGGGGGATATCCTTTCCACCGAACTTTGACTTCTTGAATGATTTTTTTCCCTAGGCGTCGCTTTTTATACCCCAAGATTTCCTCCACTTCGTACAGGTCGTCTTTTTTAATGATCTTTTGTAATTCTTTCTCGTAAAAAGTCCCTTCTAATTCCTCTCCGTTATAATCTTGCACTCTATACACGTAAGGATACCTTCCAGGAACTCTTTTTGAAATGGTAAACAGTTCTGTGGTCCAGTTAGGTAAATATCCTTTTTCAAATGTGCGCTTGGCTTTACTGATGCGTACCCGATCTCCTTCTTTAAACTGAGGTTTAGGAAACTGTTTCCGATTGGATTTCCCATATAAAGTTTTCCAGACTTTTAACACATTAGAAGCATTCACTTGAGCTGGTGTTCTTTGGATACTGCGATGATAAGTGTGATTGTAATCATACACTAAATCCGGTAAGATCTCTAAATACCGTCTGGTTTTATGACGGGTGAAATAACGCCACATGCGTGCTTTGAGAGTACGCTGAAATCGTTCCACGATACTGGCTTTGGTGTCCGTATTACGAGTGGTAAAAAAATGAATGGATTTAAAAGCTTGTAAGAATTCTCGATTGGTAAATTCTTTTCCTTGATCCGATTGAATGCGGACGGGACGTCGACCGTCTTGTTGAAAAATCTCTCGTAATCCTCGAATCATTTCCTTTCCCGTTTTCTGTTTTAAAGGCACCACCCAGGCATATTTAGATAAGACGTCAATGGCACACAATAAAAACGTATATCCGTCATTGTGTTTCTTTAAACTGGACACATCTGCTAAATCTAATTGCCATTGTTCGTCTATATCCGTCACTCTAGTCTGTTGTCTCCGGAATTTTCTTTGAATGGGTTTATGTAAGGTATACGTATCTTGCTCTTTTAACCATTCTCGAATCTTTTTCAAGGAAATCTTATGTCCCAGACTTCTGACCTGACGATACAAAGCTTGTAGTCCTCCGTACCCTCTTTTAGGATCATAATAAATCTCTTTTAAAATGTCTTCCACTGGTTTCTTTTTCATATCTTAGGTAATGAAAGCCAATTTTCGTCGATCTGTTCTAATCTCTTTTTCGGTAAACTTGGACTGAATTTAGATTTTTTGATGGCCTTCGCTAAATTTAACAGAGGTCTAGGAGTGGATTTTTTTATTCCTCTATCTCCTACAGGTCTACTAATAGGGGTCAAAAATGAAGAAGAAGCATCTTTAAATCCACTATCGCCCTCGTCCTCACTATCACTGAGGATACTTTTAGGAGTACTGATTTTTCCAGGTCTCTGCATGGCTTTTATAAGGTTTCCATTGCTCACGTATTCCAGAGGAGTACGCGTCTCTTTTAAAGCTTGAGCAAATTCATCTAATCCTTTACGAAGGGGATGGTTTTTACGAGAACGAGATCTCATACTATCAGCCATTAAATCCACAATGTTAGAATCGGGAACTTTTTGACCTCGATAACTAATTTCACCTTCCTTATTCCAACTCAACACCTTGGTTTTCTTTAAATGATTTAATAATAATCCAGCTTTTCTTTTCATGTTTTTATTCACTGTTTCAAGGATTTCATCTTCAATCTCAGCTGGGGTTGCTGGTGATGCTGCTGCTGCTGCTGCTGCTGGGGCTGGAGCTGCTCCTGCTGCTGGAGCTGCTGAAATTTTAGGTTTAGAAATAGGTTCCTGTCTAGCTTGTTGTAAATAATTCCTATATCGATGAAGTTCCTGGCCATATAAAGCGACTTTTTCTTCTGGGGTTAAATCTTCACGTCTTGTAATCTCGTCCAATTCCTGACCTAAACTGATGGTAGATTGAAATTCCGGAGGTTTGGGTAATTTTGCCTTGAGATCATTCAATAAGACTTCGGGAACTAACACCATTTTACGACTCATTTTTTTTCTTCTTCTTCTTCTTGATGACTTTATAGACGGACTGACCGGCACCCAACAGTAAAGGTGCTGCTGAGATTAAAAGGGGTAAAATGTTTCCTCCTTTTTGTTGAAGTAATAAAGCTCGTCGTTTATGGACAGATTGAGGTTTGACCAGTCTCCTGAAGATGTGTTTCTTAGGAGCTAGTTTTCGTTTATGAGCCGAACTGAGAGGTAACACTCCTTTTAATAGGTTGTACACGATCTCGCAGATTTTGAGAATACAATCTCCAGAACAATGTTTTAAAATACCCGTCTTTAATGGAGAGGAATAGTGAGGGTCAGATAACACTCTTAAAAGAGGCCAGTGAGGTTTTAATCGTGTAGAACAGCAAGTCCTTCTTTTCTTCTTCTTAGCCATCCTGGGGTTAAAATGAGGACATGTCCCAGGTTTCTCTCCTTTTTATACTCTCAAGGAGGAGGAGCATACATGTCGTGTTTGTCCTTCTCGTGTTTGTCTCTATTTTTCTAGGTGACGTAGATTTTGGAACAATATCGACATTTATATCTCATTCCTTTAGGAAGTGTAGGTGTAGAGGCGGTCAGAGGTTGAAAGCGTGCTATTTTAGGAGTGTGAATGGGTACTTTAATTCTAGGAGAGGGAATTCCCACATTGACTCGAGGAAACACTTCTAAATCGGTAGCTCTTTGACTGCCTATGGGCCCCATAGGACGATCCATTCTCATTTCAGCTTGTTTCTTTAATAACTCCCCAATAGTTTTTTGTCTTTGTTCCTTATAATACTGATTGATTTCGTTTTTCAGACTTTCGGGCATGGCTTTTCGTTGAGCTGGAATCTTGGGAGTCGTTTTTTTTTCTTTCTACCACCAGGGGCTTTTCTTTGAGTAGGTTTTCTCTTTTGAGGTTTTCTCTTAGGAGGTTTTCTCTTCTTTCTGGTCTTTTGAGCTGCTCCTCCTACTCGCACCATCCAATCGGGAAACACTCTTTGTTTCTTATTATCGACTCTGACTACCACACTTTTCAAACGACGGACACGTCGTTTCTTAGGTGCATTCCATTTAAATAAATGACGAATGATGACTCCGCCTAGAAATCCGGCTCCTCCGCGTTTTAAAATGGCATTTTTTCTGTCTTGATCACTCGCCGACTTATCGGCTATGATGCTTAAATCTTGACGATGATTATTAATAAACTTTTGAGTCTGTTTATTGATGGGTAAGACCCCACGTATCAAATTTCGAGCTCCCATAGCAAACCAATTCAATAAGGCTTTACACCCTAATTCGATTAAATGAGCTCGCTTGGCAGGATCTCGTTCCCGCTGTAAACGTCGTAACGTTTTCACTAATTTACTCTTGGCCGAGAGAGGTCGACCCATGACGACTGTATAATGATGAATGACAAGTGTAATGATGGTACATTTTTATTTATACTCTTGTGGCATGTGTACAGTCAACCATTCAAACAATCGACTTCTCAATCTGTATTCGTCTGGGGTCTGTGGATTCAAGTCCACCAGGAGATACCCGTGAGGAACACTGGTGGCTTCTTGATAGGCCGACATCAAATGTGGTAAGGCTAACTGTCGACTCAAGACACTGATTTGAGATTTGTCTCTGGGATTTTTAAACAACACTAAATAATGAGCATTCAAACTAATGGTGCGATGCTGTGGTGCCCGATCAAATAAGTTCTGAGTGATGTAAATCACACTGGTATTCCGATGATGCGCTTTACGGGTAAACCAATCCACGATCGATTCGATGGCTTTTCCTCCCATCATGTCGTCAAAAATGAGTAAGTGAGGAATAGTTAAATTGGCCACTAATTTCTCATCGTCTTCTGGAATATTTCGAATGAAGGAGACCCGATCTGTTAAAGAAGTGTAAGCAGGTTGCCATTCCCGATAACACCAGACAATTTTTTGTGGCATGGGGGTAATCCAATGTAAATTTTCCACCAATTTCTTGACAAATTCCGTTTTTCCCGATTTAGAAGGTCCTGCTACCACCATGGTAAATTCGTGTTTCAATTGAAAAGACGGGAGTGTCTCCTCAGGTTGCATGATGACAAATGAAGAGAAAAATAGGGTTTCAATCCTTTTTATTCATAGTCAACACAGAAATATACGCTGGGTTCTCTTCACATCGGCTCGACAGATGGGGCAATACCGGAAGGTGGGAGCACATAATGAACAGCAACATACGTGTCCGCAAGGGAGTAAAGCCATTTGTAATTCTCTCTCTAAACAAATGTGACATTTTCCTGTGGCCTGGATCTCTGTAGAGGTTTGGTCTAGTAGAGGTTTGATTTCAGGTGAAGGTTTGTATCCCGCCCGGAGTAAATGGTTAATGAATACATTCATCACCCACTCACGTCCTTCATAGGTATTGATGTAGGGACAATTAGGGTTCCAATAAGCATGTTCTACATAAGGATCGTCTGTAGGTTCCCAGAGGTTTAAAGTCATACCACAATGAAAACAGATGGTCTTATCACTCACTCCTCTGTAATAAAATCCGGCTTTGGCTAGGTCGGGTATTAATCCTTTTAAAGAATCGGGCCATCGATCATCAAAGGTAACTTCTCTCTTTAAGAGCAGAGCATATTTAGGGTAAACAGGAAGGTAGTCTGGCTCCTCATCAACACCAGCCATGACTGAAGTGTTATATTATTTCCCCCCCCTTTTTATAACCCCTCATTTTTGGGGGTTTTCCCCATAAAATAACAACACATTTAAAATACAGTTTTTTTTTTTAATAACCATAAGGTAAAGTGTTATAATCTTCCATCAATTGTCTCTTATCATAGACAATTCTATATTGTTTTTCTAAAGGTATTGTCTTGACTTCATGTTGACGAGTCCTCTGTATTTTGTAGGGATACGAGACTTGGATTTCATCAATTTCTTTCTGGAGCATTTTTTCTAAAGTCTCTGGTGACACGATCTGAGAGGCCCGATAATTGAGAGTCAATCCTTTGACTTTACACATGGATTTTCCCTTGGCGGTGAGGTAAGCATAATTTTTGGGGCCTCCTGACATGAATTTGATAATGTGGTCCCCGTCTAATTCGTCTGTCCATTCTCCTAAACTGTTGCCAAGGGTAGGATTAAATTGTCCCTCCTCATGTTGGTATATGATACTGTCCGTGTCGAAATAAAGGACCCGATCTCCCAAAGGTTGTAAAGTCTCGTAGAGGTGTAATCGGGCATGGGCGGTAGTGAAACAGGCCAGTACCACGTTTCCGAAGGAACACTCTTCCACGAATTCCTGTTTCTCTTGATAATTGACCAGCATCATGTCCGATTCGGCCTGCTCTTTATTTTCTAAGAGTTCTATCCCTTTGATGTCAATGGTCGAATCTTGTAAGAGTTGTTGTAATTCCTCTTCTTCGGTCAAGTATCGAGTTTTAGGTAATAACAGGCGTTGAGCGAATTTTCCCCACAAGCAATTTAAAAAGAGTTTGGCTATCGTTCTTAGCACCGGATTTTTTTCTATACTTAACAGGTCCATCCTGATCCCTTCTCTGTCTAAGACTTTACGAATGTAATCTAGTTTCTGTTCCTCCGTCTGACAATCAGGTGGGAATCCAGAAGCTTCCTGTTTGATCTTTAAGAAGGTATCGATGTAAGATCTGAATAAATCTCGACTGCTTTCTGAAAAATGCCAAACTTCGTAAATCCGCTCTAAGGTATATCCCATGTCCAGGGCTTTATGTAATTCTGTAGTCACCCAGGTACCCGTAAGACTGCGTTCCTGGTCTGCGTGTTGACATCGATGTTTAGAGGTAGAGTCCTGTCGTTCCGCACACGTTCGACATAAGGGAAACAATAACTTGCCTCCCGTGCGATAAGGTAAAACGGGGTGATAGAGGCCTCGGGGTGGTAGGACCCGACAGTGAATGAGGCCGAAATAAGTTCTCACGTCCTGGAATTGGTCTGTTATGATCTGAGGATGGCCTAGGGGGAAAGGTCTGTGTTTTAATACGTAAGGGTATAAGGAACAGACGTCCACGTATCTCATGTCCCCCTCCTCACAATATAATTTAGTGGCATTAGTCCGACCTCCGTACAGGGCGTCTCGGGGGTTCAAAGGATCTGGAATGTCCAGGTCTCGTACATAATTCTGTAGCGTTACCTCTCTTTGTACCTGTTGATCGAATTCGTGCTCCCAGATGCTACGGAGGGAGTACCCCATTTCCTCTAAAACAGAACTCCGTCTTAAAGTTTCCTGGTGTAATTGTTCATAGGTAAATTGGGTCCGGTGAGGATGACTTTCGGTCTGTAAATTCGGATAGCAGGTGGGGCATCCGTGCCAATAGCATCCGTAAAATTCGTAGACGGTGCGAGTGGCTTCCTGGTATCCGTCGACGGTATAACTTCCGATCTTGACTTCTCCCCCGTTTCTAGCATGTTGGATGTGAGATCCGGTCTGGTGACTCATCCAGCTTAACCACCGACAGGCTTTGGCGGAATATCGACGCGCAGGCTGATACCCCAGGTTGGGAATGATGGCAATGGTCTCTTTGGGCATGAATCCTCGACGGTAAGCTAAATTGGCCGCACTGGCAAAAGTGATGGATTCCTGGAAGGGGTCTACATGGACCAAGCTCTTGAGGGTGGTTCTAAACTGAGCACAGCATCGTCGTAAAATATCGACGTCTGAAATACAATAGTCTAAAAATTCCTTCTGGAAGTCAAACACTTTTCCGGCTTGTTGTTCGTACCATTGATAAAA
This sequence comes from Saccostrea echinata, assembly GCF_033153115.1. Taxonomy (NCBI): domain Eukaryota; kingdom Metazoa; phylum Mollusca; class Bivalvia; order Ostreida; family Ostreidae; genus Saccostrea; species Saccostrea echinata. The sequence goes on from NW_026889803.1 coordinate 20,179,286, forward strand.
AGCCTGTCGTCCACTAATAGACATGTCGTCCGGATTGTAGTAAGCTGCCGGTGGATAAGGCCCCACGTAATTCTGGTTGTGTTCCGTATTAAAAAAGTGTGGAAAATACCCTTTCTTCAGTTCGGTGAATCCGAAAGCAGAGGGCATCTTGGACAGGGCAAAAGGTAAAAAATTATAGGAATCGATGAATTTCAGACAGCAGATTTGCATGGATAAGATTTTACTGCCGTTCATGATGACGGTAGGTTTCAGGCAGGCGGAATGAACCAGGTAATTTAAAATGAACTGTCCGTCGTATCCTTTGAAATTGTGGGCGATGATGATGGCCTCGTCGTGTAATAAAACGGAATTCTTATTTCCTGTAGTGGGTTGTAATAACCAGTCCATGAACTGCCTTAAGGTCTCTGGCCCTCGAAACACGTGTTGACGGGGTCCCATGTGTCGACAGTGAGGACAGGGATCTTCTATGGGTAAGTGACCGCAATGTTGACATACGCGGTGTGCCACACACAGGTTAGGGACGTGGATGCCGGTTTCCTGGGTGCATTCGAAATCGAAATAGATGTAGAACTGTAAGGTCTCTTTACCCTTCTTTTTCTTTTTCTCAGGCTTGAGTTGAACGTAGCACTGATGATCCGTGTCTACGGTTTTCTTACAGATCTTACATTGTTTCTGTCCTCCGCAATGATGATGAGGGAGTAATTTTTTAGGCATCCATTTCTGACAGTGCCTACATCGTCCCATTAAACTGCATACGGTGGTGGCCGTATTGTTACTGTGAGGTTGCAGATGATTTTCGTAGCAAGTCCTACTCTGAAAAAATCCCTGGCACTGGCTACATTGAATGCGGCTCCCGTCTGGAGGGCAGGGAGTGTTAGTTAAACAAAAATTACATCGGTGAGGGCACTGGGTACGATGGTCTGTGATGTTTCTGTAGCCCACGTCGCAATGATCACAATAGTATGGGTTGCCCGTCACACCTGGCATAGATATGATGGCATCGTAATGCTGGTCGTCTAACAGGACATTCAAACAAGTTCCCTCTCCGTAGCCTTTGTAAACGGGTTCTAAGGTGAGTTTAGAGGAGGTGGACTTGAACTGGAGTATTTTCAGTCGATAGCATGGGGCTAACACTTGTTGTAATTTTCCCCATTCTTCGGGTCCACAAGGCCGATGGATATCACACCCGGCTTGTTCCATGAGAGCTAGGGCTTCGTTTTTCTGGTCTAAATATTTGTAATCACCCTTCCGCATACGTATCCATTGCTTTTCCCATTCGGGGTCTGGATGTTCAGGTTTTTGACAGTGTAACCGGGTGACTACGATGGCTCGAGCTAAACAAAACTTATCCCAGGGATTGTCGATCTGAACGATGGATTGTTTCCTCTTCTTAAAACTCTCCTTGTTGACCATCAGATGTTTGGTTTTGTCTCCACCACTCCCTTCCGGATACTTGACCCGAAACATGTTGAATTCCATGGCCCCGTCTCCCAGTTTAAAATCTTTCTTGGATTGTTGCACAGCTTCTATTTTGTCTAAAATGACGTCCTCGTTTAAATGTTTACATTGCGTAAACTCGTACCAAATGTCGGAATCCAGAGAAGGATGGCGTATGTTCAGGCGTACGTAATCGTTAGGATTACACTGCATTTGATATTTGACATTTTGTAGCATGTCTCTAAATAATCGCCGAACAAAGCCTCTGTTTTCCTCCTCTGGAAATTCCTTAAAATTCACACTGTAGACATCTTCTTTAGCTTTAAATTTTCTGGAATGCTTGGCTTGATTCAGTCTCACTTGATAATATTGGGAAATGGCCTTTGGCTTCTGGGGTGGTGAATGGGTTGATGAGTGTGGTTCTTCATCCGACACAGTCCTTTGTTGTTCTTGTTGGACTTGGGCTCTCTGCGTTCTCTCTAATATTCTCGCATTTCTTTTTCTGAGCGCTAATTCTCTGTGTTTATTGTTGTAAATAATTCTTTCTAACTCTTTCGCCCGTCTTCTCCATCTCATCAGTTGTTGGGCATGTAACAGTTTTTTCATAGCAGAATCCATGTCGACAGGTGATGGAACTGACAACAGAATGAGCTTCAAGTCAGACACATGCAATACTTATACAGTGTATGACGTCATAATGGCTAGGTTTTTCCAGGTGAGTGCTGAGCTCGTGCAGGTTTTTCCAGATCTCACATCTCATATCTCAGAACGTGCTGAGCGCGTGTGGGTTTTTCCAGATCTCTGACCTTGACCTCGGGGGTGCACTGAGTTGACCCCCCCATCCCCCCAGGGCCCAAAAGTGCACTCAGTTGACCCCCCTAGCTAGACCCCTTATACTACTTGCGTTCCCACGCCAAAAGCATGATATCTTTTAATTAACCATATACTTAGTATTTTACTCATAATCTTGATACTTTATTTACATCTCAACGGCCCCTAACAGCATGACCCCAACATGGATGTCTGGTCCAGTTTTGGAAGTTTACATTCCAAGGCCACATAGGGCTATTTAGGATCGTTGAAAGGTAAATAAAGTAACAAGATTGAGAGTAAAATATCTATACTTATAAATTAATAAATTTTGCAAATAAACTCCGAAACGGGTGCACCAGAGTTCTTACTTACTCCTCTGACAATACACTGTATACAAGATGATGTCCGTAAACTATATTTCAATTTCACTCGCATAGTAAGTATCGTACATTAAATTAAAAGTCTACTTTTATTTTCTATAAACAGCCATGAAATAGCAAAAACATGAGTACGGTGGCGTTTCCGGTTGGCGGATCTAAGATACTGGCAATTTTTAATGAAACTGACAACAAGCAATCATTTATTTATTTCATAAAACGTCATCACTGAATTATTCAATCAAAACTTGATTTAAATGATATAAAAGAAATAAGTTGTGATAACCGATTAAAAGGGGAAATGTGCAAATTAATTTCGTCATACACCGATCTTAATATTGATGGAAGCTTCTAGAACATCATATAGGATCGAGCCCGATGTTAAAAAGAAAAAAGAGGCGATCATTTAAAAAAAGCTTTTGTATGAATGGCCATTGAAATAATGGTAAATCATTGACAACACTATCAGATTTGAATATATTTATATATCGAAAGACTATATATTACATGTATGTACAAGTGTAGTAGGTTTTTCTAATAAATTCATCGGTAAAATTTGTATATATTCCTTACTGAGAGCATCGTGACAACGAACCCGAAGTACAATTTGTACTTCGTAATAAACTTACTTACATGAAATGAGAACATTAATGACCAAGGCATTGTTCAAATACAATTAAAGCTGTGTAAAATTTTGTGCTTTAATCAATACATTTCAGTTTTCTTCTGAATACAGTCTTTTGTATCAAGTACTCGGTCTAATTCATAGGACATTAAAAGCTAATTTTTACACAGACCCTGTACTTGGGTCTTGGTTTATAAATACGTATCTACCTTATTAATACGTAAAAAAGTAAAGTACATTTTTTACATATCAATAAGGTACATACATATTTATAAACCAAGACTCAAGTAACCCCCCCCCCCCAAAAAAAAAAGTTTATCAGTAAAATGCGCATATTCGCTGCTTTTATCCTTGACGGAAATGAAATAAGAGCATCTGAATAACAATATCCATAACATAGTATAACAGGTTTCACAATAAACGTCAATTAATGAAATTGTCAAGTTTTTTTTTACAGAAAGGGGGGATTAAGGGGGAGTGGGCGGTGGAGACGTACGTCTTCTTCATGCGGGATTTTGAATAAAGTATTTCTTCCTGCTATAAGCCTGTAGGCTGTCAGTAATACTACAATATATTTCCTGTCGTTAGTGGTATAAATTTAATTCCCCGCGCTTGCGCGGGATTTCATCTAGTATTGTTAATAAGCGGATATCATGCTTTCAACGTGGGTACGCATTATCGCATACAATACAAATATAATACCCTTAGCATGACAAGAAAGCGTTGCCGTAAATCGAAGGTTTTTACAATGCTTGGATCTGTAGCTCTCAGGTTTGTCTGTCCGAATTTTCTCAACTGAGAGCAACAGTTCTAAAGCTAATCTATCGGTTACAAGGAGATTTTGAGTGACTAAGGTGACCTAAAAAGAGACATGATTACATAATACGCATTTGAGTTTTTAAAGATTGACTAAAATAAATTTATGTTAAAAGCATTCAGAAGTTTCAGTTATCTAACAAATACTGATACAATATATACACTGAAAGTTTATTTAATTGATTATAAATATAAATCTTACTTGTATCTTTACTGCATTGCCATACTATTACATTGTACATATATTTGTTTAAATATTTTTGCAGTAGTTTGTTTTGAAGACTTCAAATTGGTCACAGAGACGAATTATATTATACAAGAAATTAGCTACATGTACCAATTATAAGGATGAAACAGGGTAGTTTCTCTAGCTGTTAATAAATTGGTTGTTAATTTTTACCTTCGATTGAAGATTTATTCTCTGGCACATACATATCTTCTGATGCTGCCCCTGGCGCCATCTCGCGGGCTAAGATTGTATAAGCTGTGTTATTTGCCCTTTAAAATCAAAATAAGGTTGAGTGACTTTCAAGGGCGTTATCTGTAATTCATTGTGTTTTAAATACAGTGTAAATTCTTAGCATTTTATAATCAAAACAGTTTAGTTAACTCGTTTGTTACATACCTATTGTATACAGTCATGAAATGCCCTCCTCCAATTCCGCAACTGTGGGTGTTTTCTACACACTGACAAAGAATTGTGGCGATAGCTGCATCTACCACAGATCCTTGTCGCCGCCCCATTATATCTCTGAAATCGTTTTTACATTTAATTATTCATTTCAATAATTAAAAGTGCCCATCGATTCCCTAATGAAACTAGAGTGTTCCAAGGAACACATGTGTCGCCTGCTTTGTAGCTTCATTAAAGATGTAAATAAACCTCGAGTCTAATTTATTTTCTACTAGCATTATAGTTCATGCATTTGCCTGCAAAGAAAAAAAACAACAACCAAGAATAGTATACGACTGAGATAGAATCTGTCAATCAAAGGAAATAAAGGTCCCCAACCCTCAAATGAATAAATAAATTGAAATTATTAGAAATAATTATTTATCAGTTTATCAGTATAAATCTTATACGGTACCAATTTATCAATTATCAGTCTACGCGATCCATTGTGAAATACCGATTTCGATGGGTTTTTTTTTTCATATTACTTAAACAAAGTTGGTTTGGTAACTGAAGATCATACATTTTCAAAGTAAAGTATCATGAGCTTATGAACATGTATAAATGCTTATTATCAAATCCGTGCCTCTCAAAATTCAAAAGACATAAATTAAGTTAAACTGTGCGGGGTATTTTTTTTTGAAAGTAGGTCAAAGGTCAAGGTGAAGTGGATTGTAACGCTGGTATTTTCATAATGTTTTATGATAAATAATGCACGTGCTAAATAGCATAAACTTACCTTTTAAATATCACAAATATACTGTATATTTGCATTATGAACTATTTTGAAAAGAAGGTCAAGGTCAAGGGTCACGAGGTCAGTAACCATGGTAATTTACAAAAGCCATAGTGCCAAGCAATATATGTGCAAAATATCAAATCCATACCTCTTACAGTTCTCGAGCAATAAGGTGTGATATACAGACATGCAGACAGATAGACAGACACCGGGTAAAGTGATCCCTAAGTTTCGCTCTGTTTTGCAGGCGACACAAAATATGGTGCTTGTTTTTTTCCTTTAAATGTTCTTTGAAAACTTATGCGATTACCTTTAGAGTTGTTTTAATTCATCTTTATTGTTCATCCGTAGGTAATTTATAGCTTTGTGAAAAATATACAGAGGTTAAATTTAGAACTGTCAAGCCATTCAGAAAACACTGTAAGTATCCAGGAAGTAAAATAAGAAAAACATACATGCCAATTTCTGCGCAAGTTCCGGTGTCAGATGCTATAGCGGCGTATCGATAATGTCCCTCGATAGATGGAGATCCCTCTGGAGCGGGTTTGGTGGTGGTGGGTGAAATTCCTGTGGAGGAGGTCCCCGATTCCGTCCCTGTTTCTCCACTGGGCGTTTGGTTGGAACCCTTGTCTCTAGTTAGCACAAACCCAAGACCAAGTCCAAGGGCAACAATACAGGCAATAATGAGAAAAGTGGCGATGATAATTAAACGCCCTTGAGACATTTCTTTGGACCTGTTACACAACCAGAAAAGTTTTATTACCTTCTCTATATATAAATACATGTGATTCGTGAAGTTATAGAAGATGTTTATTTTTTTGTATGATTGAGTCACCTACAAACTGTACTTACGATCACTCTGCTTGGCGTGCATTTTTTATACATGTGAAGTTCCTGATGTCTTTTGATCTTGAAATTGACCAAATGTAAAGGACCCTTATACACTAAAGCAAAATGTTTTTTGGACATTGAGAAAATTATATTGTATAAAGGTGTAATTATTGAGTTTATCTATTTCATTCTCAACATTTATCTACAGGAAAAATGTTCAAACACAACTAAGTATTGATGAACAGAAGTCACCATTGTTTACGTAAGTTGGGAAAATGCATGCAAATAAAGTCTTGAATTAATGTATTTTGGTTTATTAAAATGTTAAGAATTCTTTAATTGATTGCAAATTGAGAAATACACTGTAGATTTTAATTTATTTTATTTTTGATCTAAGGGCAGATCACTTTAACCATAAAAATACACCACAGAATTAGAACTTCTTAGTGTGCAGTGTTTAGAGGGTTATTAAGAAAAAAGTAAAATTTTCCCATCAGCCACACCTTAGATTTTTGAACCGATTGACGCAGGGATTTGTTCATTAACAATCTTTTGTAAAACGCAAGCATTAGAATATCTTATGACCTTTAGCATAACTTTGGACCTACATTTCATAAATAGTAATGTTTTAGTCCATATTCTTTCCTTAACGAGGCCGAGTCTAATTATTTCTACCCTAGATATTTTGATAAATTTTCTTGAACGAATTTTTACTATTGTATTAATTATTTTAAGATAAAAATATCAAATGTTTACCATCCCGATTTCTAAGAGGGCCATCTTACTATTGGACCCTATAGGAATTTGTTGGAAAAGCGCCAAATAATCAAATTTTCCCCATATTTTTTGTATTTCTGCCCTAGGGATTTCGTTTTCAGTCAAATACATGAAAGTTATTGTAAAAAGTCACCAAATTGTAAAATTTCAAAAAAGTCGACCATCCGGTTTGGTTTAGGAATTATTACAAAGTTTATTTTTTCCCAATGCCCAATACCTCTAAATTTGGCATTTTGCGGTATACATTTTGTATATATCGGCGCAGATGAATTATTTTGGTAAAAAATAACAATGTTTAGATTGCTAGTATGTTTTTTTTATGTTCTGTCAACAGTGTTTAATAAAATGTCCATGGACGTCTTGAATACTCAAGCGAGTCAAGCGTTATTCTTCAGCGTCATGCATTGCTTACAGAACCGGAAAACAGTGACGTCGAGAAAGCCATTTCAGCATTTTTTCCCCCTAAATATAGTCTTAAAAGCACATTTTCAGACACATAAACATTATAGATAATGTTAATTTTGTATTACAATTACAATACTTGGATAGGTGTTATGTTGCAGATGCGACTGCATGAAACTAAAAAGCTGCGCAAAATCATGAGCACTGGAATTAGACTCGGCCTCGTTAAAACATTTTTTTCAATCTCTTAAAGCATGATAAATTGCGTTTTGTTTAGCAGATGACCTACCAATTACAAATCTGAAGTTATTGAAAAACAATGACCTTGATCTACGACCGTATGGTTTACATTGTTAAAAGTATTTATCCCCTTTAATTTTAACATGATCTAAAACTTGTGATTTTTTTTAAATCGTATGTTAAAGTACGATTCTGGTTCTCCCAAAAGAACCGCTGGGCCAACTATACAAAACATTCCTGAGTAGAGTGGATTAATAGTGTCAAGCACCCTTCCAAGGGGAGATAATAAATGATATTAAAAATATAATGGTGTCATTTTAAAATCTTCTCAAGAGCTACTGGGCCAGAAAGATTGAAGTTTGTTTATGGCAATGCACCATGGAATATTGGGTCACAATGATAGGTAAACTTTTTCGATAATTTGTGGGATAAAATATTTTTAATATCATCTCGAGAACAACAAGGCCATAATAAATCATACTGATATGCAAGCATCCTCATGTTTAGATTTTTTTTTTCAAATCATGGCCCCGAGGATTAAGATGGAGCCATAATTGGTAGTCAAAATTTTACATGGGAATAAGTAGGGAAAAAGCTTTTTCCAACTCTCCAGGGCCAGAATTAGTCATGTTGATATGCAAAATCTTCGTGTAATTTAGGTTCAAATTTGTTTAATCATGACTCAGGGTCAAAACGAGCTTACGTTTTGTAATGAGCAAATTCATACACGCTTTGAAGGAAACTTCTTCAGAATCTTCTTTAGAAGGGGTGAAAAAATCGGTAAAATATGTACGAGGAGTGTTCCAAAAATAATGTCATTTCACCTTCTTCGCGTGAAAATCGTGTAATTATCTTACTGAAGCTACATTGACTTGTTAGATTGATCACTGAACCGAAGCAGAAGAAAATTTCATGTTCACAATTTCACTGAGTTAGCTACAGTGTACATTACTTTATAGCGTGTACATTACACTATACTCAAATTGCCTGGAAAAAGAGCAAACAATGCACTTAAAATTAGGCCTATATAAAAGGTAGGTTCTTACTTGGCATTAAACCCGTAGATATTCATCGTGAGGCCGTGATCGGAAGGTCGTGTGCTTGAATCACGGCCGCGACTGACCTAAGTCGATAAAAAATAGGTAGCAACTGTTCCTTTGCCAAGCGCTCGGCACTTTGAAGTGAAAGTTGCGGGTCTTTTGGATGAGACCTTAAAAACCGAGGACTCGTGTCAAGGTAGGCGTTGGCACGATAAAGAACCCTCACTGCTCAATGGCCCTGAGTGCCGAGTAAAGGACTAAATTTGAAGCCCTTCACCGGTATATGGTGACGTCTCTATATTAGTGAAAAATTCTCGAACGCGACGTAAAACAACAATCGATCAATCATCGTGAGGTCTGTGATATCTATGGGAATGGTCAAATGGTCTGTTTGTAGGTAGGTTGCTAAATTTAAAACAGGTTACGAACACTTTAAAGATGCTGCTCGCCAAGGTGGCCCTGCAACAGTTACAACCAATAATAACATCGTAAAAAATCACCAAATCTTAAAAAAGACGCAAGATATACCGTGAGGCAATTGGCTCGGATGACAAACTTGTCGTTAGCACGTGTTCATGGTATTTTGAAAAAAAAAATCTAAAGCTTAGAAAGATAAACGCTAGGTGGATACCTCATTTACTTGTACTTGACAACGAACAAAAAAAAAAGTCCGCGTTGAAAATGCAAAGAAATTATTGAAATTGTATCCAAAATATACCGAAAAGACTTTTGATAATTTAGTTACTGGTGATGAGACCTGGGTATACTATTTTGAGCCAAAAAGTAAGAGTTCTAACAGATTCTGGAGATTCTGGAAAGTCGTCGCCCCAAAATGGGAATGAAGTAGTAGTATCTCCGACTTCTGCACGACAATGCGCCTGCACACAAAGCATGCATTGTGACCGAGTATTTGGAGGCGGAAAAGGTTACTGTCCTACCACACACCCCTTTTTTTCCAGATTTAGCCCCGTGCGACTTCTTTCTGTTCCCCAAACTTAAATTTAACCTATCTGGAAAAAGATACAAATCAAGAAATGCCCTTGGATCTGCATTTTATCAGTATATGATAGATGTCCCTATTCAGGAGTATGAAAAAAAATGTTTCCAGAAGTGGATTGATCGTCTAAAAAAGTGTATCCAGGCCAAGGGTGAGTACTTTGAAGGACAGGGACGAATAAAAGGATCAAAAATTAATAAATGTGAGTGAAAACAGCCAAGTGTCATTATTTTTTGGAACATTCCTTGTAAATAAGATTTAAATCATTTCCAAAAAAAATAAATAAATAAATAAAACGTGGACACTGAAGCGTTTATCTGTATGGTGAAATATGAATTTGACATTATGTGAACCAGGTTCAAACTGAGGTAGATTTATTATGTTTTATAAATATATATACCTCACATAAACATTCTCCAACTCTTTAATGAGTTATGGACATTAGAGCCAAACAGCCAAATACTTTTAATTTTTAGTATTTCGACCTTTTAAAAACATTAAATTAGTGTTTTCTACATAAAATCTTGAGTAGTTCAAATTGCTTTAATTCTCGCGAAAAATAAAACTTTTCAGAGATGAAATATGGAGATAACGAACAGTATTCAAGCTCAAAGTCTTTTAAAACAATACAAATCGGGAGCAGAGCAAACACGGACCTCTAAAAACATCAGAGTTGGGATCAGGTGCCATGGAGGAGTGAGCATCCCCTGCCGACCGGTCAACCCGCCGTGTGCTCCTTGTCATGATCGAGAAATAACGGGAAAATCCGTCGACAATTCAGTGTGTAAATAATGACCTAACAATTAGTATGAAAAACGTCAGTCAGCATATGACTTAATGATAGATTGTATTTGCTGACAAGGTCATTGTATCGACCATAGAACTTACGAAATGATGACTTTAAACGAGATTGTTTATATTCATGTTTCATCAACTTGTTTGTCAATAACTTACCTCGTATTAGAAATTTTTCATACGTAGAGCATGCTCTTACGTATCGAATCAACTGAGAGATATACACCCCATATGCAGGTGATGAGGCTATATTGCTGCATAAGTAAGGGAAGCTGACGATTAAAAAGTTAGTCATCACGTTTATCATAAAGCCTTGTTGTTAGATCACCATTAAAGTCGTTTTCTAGAAAAATATCCAAATATGAAACATGTGTCAGACTCTGTTTATAACAAAATAGAGGATATTCAATGTTTTGTAGTTGGATATGGAATTTATTTCAGGAATGGGACAGAATTTTTTGATATTTTTAAGAAATTATAAAAAAAATCCTGTCTCACGAGTGAAATAAACTCCATATCCAACTACAAAACAATGAATTTTCTGTTTATAACATTTTCTTTGATTTTTCCCTTTGCCTCTTTCTTTTCTTAACGCAATGTCTTAGGCTGTGGCGTCATAGTTGAGCGGTTGAGACGTCATAGCTTAGCAGTTGTGAAATTGAAAACATTGTAACATTGGTTTAGCAACATATTTGGGAAGAAATTGGCAGTTTTAGTCTCTATCAAGACTGTTCAGTTACTATCTGTATCTTATGACAGGCCAGGAATTATTTTTTTTTACTTATTTGATAACCTTTCACACTGTGACAAAATATCACTTTGGTATCCTTTCACACTGTGAGAGAATATCACTTTTATTCAATAATAAATCATAGTATTTCACTGTTGAAAATACAATGTAAATGTAATAAAATGCATAACTTAATTATTTCATTAAAGATAGAAATGAGTCTCCTACTTTTTTTTAAAAGTATGGTAATTGGCTAGCTTCCTAAGGCCCATGTTTCAATTCTAACAGTGTCACTCATTAAACTAGAAATTGTCTTTAGCGAAAAAAGATACACTTCTCACTTTAATAGAAATCGTTTACTTAATTTTCCTTGCTCACATAAGTTTGTCACGATCAAAATTTTGTAATCACTGGATGGAAAGTTGTCATGTTCTAAATTTTATATATATTCCCATCCAGTAAATTCAAAATTTAGAACATAACATTTTAATGATATACATGGATACACTTAAAATGAATAAAAATGAATGTTGTTAACTCGTGTATCCCCTCATCCTGGAGCCATATGAACAAACTACACTATACCTGAGGATGCTTGCATATCAAATCACAAATCATGACCCTCTTGTTCTTGAGAATTGTTTTAAAGATTGTTTTCCTTTATGTACCATTGTAAAAATTGGATCCTTTATTGTGACCTTACCCTACCCCCAGGGGCCATAATTTGAATAAGCTTGAGTCTTCAATACCTGAGGGTGCTTGCATTTCATAATCATTAGATTTTAAAGATTTTTTCCTATATATTTCAGTATAAAAAATGGATCCCTTATTTTGCCCCCAACCCATCCCACGGGGTCCATGATTTGAACAAACTTGACACTATTCCCTTTTAATATCACTTATCATGGACCAGCAGTTCTTAAGACGAAGAATGTTTCGGATTTTTTATAGGTATTCTCTAATAAAGCTTTCATCTCCTTTATTTTTGGCCTTCTTTTCTTTTTCGATCGAGTAAAATTCGAATGCTATCCAGTCTCCAGAGTATTATGGAAAAATTTTAGTCGCCAATCATATATTTTAGGCGCCACGGCGACTAAATTAGTCGCCAATTAGAGCCCTGAGTAATTAGGCCAAGTCTGAAATTTGCATGTAATATAATAAAACGCGGAGAAACCGGAAAAAAAAACTTACCCCATGATTTACAGTTACTTTAGAGAGGTGCTTACAGTCTTATGACTCTGGATTTGTTTTCTTTTTGTTACACTGGAAAGAAAATTCAGAATTAGTTTTTTAAAAAAACCTCTGGCGCTCTACCTACGAGCCGCATTTTAAATGACTTTTCTTGGTCTTTCCGCAGGTTCTGAAATAAAAATCCAAATCTTTTAATCAAGAATTTAAAATAGATTTACATTCCTTAGTTACGGAAGCCCATTTAGGACCTATCAAAAATATTTTTGAATAACGTTTCGAAAAGGAACAGCAATTAATGCTACTAAAAGTGTTCATTATATACATGTAAATGATTTGATATTACTTCCCTTCAAAAAAAAAATCTGAAAAAAGTCTGAAAAAAAAATTACTTCAAATCATATTTATGCAAGTTTGACTTGAAAACTCTTTGACTACATTGAGCTTTATTGTTTTGTTTCTTTGCTTGTTTCTTTGTTTTTATTTATTTATTTATTTATTTATTTTTGCCTAAAGACAGAATTAGTTCATTTATAATAAAATGACATGTTAGTTACATAAAAGTTAGTTTTAAAAAAAGACTGGAATCATTGAACTATTAAATATTTAAGACATAACAAATAAACAATATATTTCCTGAGAATAACTGTGAAAATTTATGTAATAAAAATAACCTCACTGTGTTTGACAATTATATGACCTACATGTACTAAGTATATAAATTGGCAAAAATGAGTCATTGGAAAAATTAATATTAGAACTGGTTGTCAATTAAAGACAAAAAATCTAATATTGGGGACTGCTTGGTGGTGGTAATTAAGAAAAAATTGAGATGGGACTTTTTCACTTAAATGCAGACAGAAGTAACAAGGGAGGTCACTAAGGGTTTCAGTTAACATGAGGCAATGGAGAATTGCAATCTTAAATAACGTAGATGTACATTTAAGTAATAATAAAACTTCTAATATTTTTACTTGCATAAAATAGCAATTAAGTTCAAATTTCATTACGAGAATTCAACATTGGAAATTTGACGACACGCAAATAGCAAGTAAATTAATTAATACCTCGAACAGAAAGACTCTAGTAATGCAAAAACATTTTTAAATAGCCGTCTTGTTTGGACAAAAGCAGTAGATGGAAATATTCTCATCTCAAACAAATAAAGATACGGGGGGGGGGGGGGGTTCGTCACCAATATAAGAATGAGGTCTGATGAGGGGATTTACAATATTGCTACAGTAAAGATCACACTTTATAAAAATAATTTTTAGCATGAAATAGCAAGTATATAATTTTTATAAATAATTTCAGATATTAAAAAAAACTGAAACTTTTATCATTCATTGATACTTTTCTATATATTCATAGTTTTCAGCAGGTTTTCTTTGTAAAAAATATGAAAATTGTTTTCTTTGTCTATATTATATGTGTTCCCTTCTCTCCCCCTTTATTTTTCTTAAGCTATAGGACTCCGCGACGCATATTTTGACCCACTTTAACATAATAAATGACAATATACCCCTCTTCATGATCTGAAGTATTGTAAATCACTTTTTATTCGCGAGAACTTTATTTATTTTCGCATAATTACGCGAAACTGCCTGCTCGCGAAAATTTCGTTCTCGTGTATATTTCTACTTAAATAGTTATACTAAGAATATATTGAATAATTTCCAAAGTTCGTGAAAATTATGTCTCGCTTTTAAATACCAAATGACTATCTCGCGAAAATAAGGTGTCGCAAAAATTTGATGATCTACAGTACCATTAAAATTGTATTTTGTCACGTTTAAGAACCTGGTACCGAACAAAATTAATGGACTAGATTTTAAACCAGACCCGTGAAGAGAAGGAATATGGTCGATCATTAATAAATGGGTTTACAGTCAAAAGTAAGTAAGTTTGGCTAAGTATGAAAAATTAGACTATTCAATAAATTTTTCAAATGTGGAAATCTGGCGCCAAATTTCCGATTTAAAAGTTTAAAAAAAAGTGTTAATTATGTTACCTCCTCTACGTCAAGTTGGAAGAAATATTTTCCAGAGCCGTGCAGAATTTACTGAAAATGGTTGTACCTTCGCCTAAGACCGAGATATAACCGATAATACACAGAATAAATTATTAAAATTCTGTGTATACCAAGGTATGCAATCCACTTTAGCTGCTGTTTGGTATATTACACAGTGGGAGGATAATCGTGTTTGTTTACAATATTAGGACTACATATACATGTATCAGTTGGATGCGTAGACACGGCGAGGTACTTGTAACATGAGAAGAAAACATAAGGACTAGCGTTGAATACAAAATTATTCAGATAATGGAATGTCAAGGATGACATACGTATAAATGCCATTTTGTTTATAATCTACTTGTAATATATGATTGACTATATAAATAATTATTTTGTTTATCGAGAAATCAATCTAAAAAACGAATCGCTCATTTTATGAAAGCCGAAGACTTTAAAAAACTAGAGCGTTCCAAGGAACGCATGCGTCGCCTAATTTATAGCATTATTTTAAAGATTAAAGAAAACCTAAAGATGGTCAGTTATTTATTTGCTACAAGCATTATGCCTGCAAAGAAAAAAAAACATCCACGGATAGTAAGGCCAATGAACACTCAATCAAACATTTATCATATAAAATCTGACAATGACATTAAAATATAATTCCCTAACTGTGAAATCTAAAAAGAATAATGAATTTGATTTCTTGTTTTTAAATTTCAATTGCAATTGTCTACAACGATCCATTTGGTATACCGATGCGATATATTTTCATACTATTTTAAATTTCAGTTTTGTGTAGAAACTATATAGCATACAGTTTCAAAGTACAGTATCTTAAGCTTATAAACATATGATATAAATGCTAATTATCAAAACCTTGCCTCTAAAAATTCACAAAGACACTACTTTTATCAGCTGTCTGGAGTATTTTTGTAAAGGAAGTCAAAAGTCAATGTCAAATTGACTTTTACGCTGGAATTTTTTATAACCTTTTATGGCGCACAGTGCACATGCTAAATAGCATAGACTTACATCTTATATATCAGATATATGCTGTATATCGACACTATGAACTATTTTGATAAGTAGATCAAAAGTCAAAATCAAAGGTTATGAGGTCGGAAACCATGGCATTTTGCAAAAGCCAAAGTGCCAAGCAATACACGTGCAAAATATGAAATCCATGTCTCTTAAGTTTTCAAGATGTAAGGTGTAACAGACAGGTGACATCAGACGCCGGGTAAAGTGATCCCTAAGTGTAGCTCTGCTCTGCAGGCGACACAAAAAGGTGTGCGATTCGTTTTTAGATTCATTTCTCGATGAACAAGATGATTTATATAGTCAATGCTTATTTCAATTTTAGTAACAAACATGCTTCTTTTTATGTACATACTCATTATTTAAAAAATCGAGAAATTGTGTACGAAATTTACAATACATGCCAACAGCTGCGTAGAAATATAACGATTGGAAATGTACATGTATGTAAGTTTCTGGGAAATGCCTGTAATACACAAGGCGGGTACAATTCTCTAATAACGTGTTAAAAAATCTAAACGTGCAATTTTCAAAGCAACATAAAGCAGGCATGCAGACATCCAATTACTTAGTTGTCAGTAAACAATCGATCAACGGTCACACGTCGAGTGGAGCTCGACTTCCACGAAAAATTCAGAAAGGGATATTTTTAGGTTTAAACCAATTTCAGAAAATTAAGTGGCTTGTTGATACACATAAGTACAATCAGTCAACACCTCCTTCGAACTAATGATCAAAATCCAGAATAACAGAAAGCTCACATCAAGAAAAGCTCAGCATATCCCTTTTTATAATATATAAAATATTATAAAAGGAATAAACATCTATAGATTTTTTTTTCATGTGTCACGCATTGGAAGGACATTAAATCAGCAAAAAGGTAATTATATATATATATATATATATATATATATATATATATATATATATATATATATATATATATATATATATATATATATATCCCTGAGTGCCGAGTATATGTCAAAATTTGTATCTCTCCACCGGCAAGTGGTGGCGTCTCCATATGAGTGAAAATCAATTATTTCAATTATTCATCATATTTACTTATGGAATTTTAATGTTTTGATATAGCTTCAGCTGTGACAAACATTCATTAATGTCTGGGATATTTACAAGTATGTATAATTTGCTTTACCTGTATCTGTGTTTTTGAAGTGGATGACAAGAAAATGTCTTCCTGGAAATAGTTCACAACTACATTTGTGATCTCAAGGAAGCTCCCTACATTACAAGTTGCAGTCATTTCTCTCCAGAGACTGACTTTCATTTCATCGGTGTCGTCTTTTAATTTTGTTGTCTTGCACAGCAACATTTTGCCCTTTCACTTGAACGGTCCTCTCCATTTCCTCCAGAAAATTCAATATTCCATTAGCAAAGTAATGTATAAATGAAAATAACTAGTAATATGATTTGAAGAAAACTATATATAAATTTTGGCAACTTACTGAATTATTGAGATAGCGAACAGTATTCAAGCTCAAAAGTCCATTCAAACAATACAAATCAGGAGCAGAGTCAACACGGACCTCTAAAACATCAGAGGTGGGATCAGGTCCAAGGAGAAGTGAGCATCCCTGCCAACCGGTCACATCCGCCGTCTGCTCCTTGTCATGATCGCGACAAATCAGTGTGTAAAGAATGGCCTACCAATTAGTATGAAAAAGGTCAGTCAGTATTTGACTTAATGATAGATTATATTTGCGGACAAGATCATTGTATCTACCATAGAACTTGCAACATAATGTCTGTAAACAAGACTGTTTATATTCTTGTTTCATTAACTTGTTTGTCAATAGCTTGCCGCATTTTAGAAATTGTTCGTATGTAGAGCATGCTCTTGCTTATCAAATCAACTGAGAGACATAAATCCCATATGCAGGTGATAAGGGCATATTGCTACGTAAATTAGGGAAGCTGACAATTGAAAAGTTGAAGTCGTCATGTTAATCATAAATGTTGGTTGTTAGGTTACCATTTCCGTCTTTTTCAAGTAAAATATCCAAATATGAAACAGATGTGTCAGACTCTGTGGTATCTTTTATTTCAAGCTCACTGGAATATATCGAGTCGACATATAAATGGATGTAACTATTGTTAATTGATAAAACGTGTCGATATATCTAAATATCGAGGTGGAGACCACAGCAAGTGTTTTTTTTTCTTTTCATGTATAAGATTTTGAAAAAATTCTGTTTCATTTGAATACAAAAATAGGTCTGCCAATAACGGAGCGCAAAAAGTACCCATGGGAATTCCGACAGATTGTTAGAAGAACTGGTCTTCAAAAACTACATAGATATTGTCAATCAGAAACTCAAGCATCTTTTTAATGTCAACTTCAGAATACCTGTGTGTACAATCAGATGTTTTTTAACAAAATATTGTTGCAAATAACCAATGACAAGGTAAGGAAATTTACAAGTTCCAATTTTATTTAAAAAAAAACAGTTGTCAATGATGTCAAAAAGCCTGGGCTTTATTTTATCGCGGGGAATGATCGTATTAAGTGTTGAAAAGTCATACATTTTGATGTTATTGATTTTGGTAAAATTTTGTGATTTCAAATTTTCTAAAAGTTCCTTGGAATTTTTAAGTATCCACATCTGATTTACACCACTTCACGAATGTATTGTTGTAACTTCAGTTGAAAGTACCTGTGTAGATCCATACATGTCTTTCTGTAAATTCTGGATCAAGACACCATTCTTCGCATAAATGGTCAATCCGTATACTGGTCTTTGCAGACATTGACAAGAGTAATCAAAACGATGCAACTGAAAACTTGGTAATGAAAAATCTTCTCTCTTGTCCGATTTAATGAAACATGTTTCAGGCACTGCAATTATTTCTGAAAAAGTAAAGTTTTTTTTCCAAATCAATAAAATGACAGTGGGGAGATCTAATGTTAAGAAAAAGAATTCTTGCAGCTGCTTGCATTAGCATGATTTTCAAGATATTCATAACAAAGCTGATCTTTGATTCATTTCTGAGTCGATCAATCTCTTAAAGGACAGCTGTTGAAGCTGATATCTTTTTTCATTCAAGGCCAAAATATGCAATTTCTCCATGTTTGTGACTCTGCTCAAAACAACATAATGTATATGATCCATTTTCCTTGTTCCACAATGAATAACAGACTCTGTTATGTAGAACTTTAAGCTTTGTGCATAGTTTTTGCTGCTGCAAGTTGCAAAGGAAATTGTTTCCATTTCACTTTCACCTGATAGATTCTATTGATCTGTACATTCAACATTCTTGTTATTTTAAAAAAAGATCACAGAAGTCCAACTTTTTTCGATACTCGAATGATAAAGTCTTGCATATTCAATTCGCAATTTCTGTCCAAATCTCTCTTCTTCAAATTCATTCCATATACTACTGACTCCGTTAAATCCTTCCACAAGATATTCAAAACGTTTTATAATGCAAGAGGATACATTTGTTATACCATCCTGAACACTCACATTGTTTGTAATTCCAGCAGGAACACCCAAAACTAGCTTTAACTTGCTAGCTAACTTCATGATTTTTTTGTGCTGTCATCTGGAAATCGCATTAAAATTAAGATTTGTTGAACCTATAACCTAATCTTTAAATCTTTCAAAAAAAAAAACAAAACAAAAAAAAAAAAAAAAAAAAAAAACAAAAAAAAAAAAAAAAACAAACAAACAAACAAACAAACAAACAAAGAAACTTATATTTGAATCGTCACTAATTATGAAATGACGTTGTTTTTTTTTTAAAGCTTTTCTGTTTCAAATCATAATGTCTGAAAGTTAATCCGCTAACGCTCTTTGCTGCCTGTAAATTTGCACCATAAATTACAAATAAACTTGGATCGGTACCTGCTTGGTAATTATTCTTTAAATATCTTAATTTTAAATACGCTTTTTTATTTCTGCAGATTACGCAATCTTTTTTTTTTACAATTTCTGAACGAGGTTTACAAGCTCAGTATTGACGTCGACAAAATTTGCATAAATGTAGATTGATTGATTTATGTTGTTTAACGTCCCATTCAAGAATTTTTCACTCATATAGAGAGCACTACCGACTGAGCTACCGTGAACGGTCGCATAAATGTAGAATTACATTACTACACACAATAAGATTTTGTTCTATAACACAAGTATTATAATACAAACAGTGTGTACCGGCCTTAAGATTGATTGATTGTATATTGTTTTACGTTCCGTTCGAGAATTTTTCACTCATATAGAGACGTCACCATATACCGGTGAAGGGCTTCAAATTTAGACCTTTACTCGGCACTCAGGGCCATTGAGCAATGAGGGTTCTTTATCGTGCCAACGCCTACCTTGACAAGGGGCCTCGGTTTTTATGGTCTCATCCGAAAAACCCGCAACTTTCACTTCAAAGTGCCGAGCGCTTGGAGAAGGAACAGTTGCTACCTATTTTTTATCGACTTCGGTCAGTCGCGGCCGTAATTCGAACACGCGACCTTCCGATCACGGTGCGAGCGCTACCGTGACTGGGTCTACCGGCCTTAAGATATCAAAAGAATTAGTACACGAATTCAATCTACAAACTAACTTTTATTTTATATATATATTTAATATAATACTAATATTGTATTGTATATAAAATCTTACCTTGTGTACCCACTTAATACAAATATTACAAGATTTTTGAAACTTACGAAAACTGTTTTAAGAAAGAGCAATGTTTCCTTTCTTAACATGCACAAGTCTTAGCTGACCTTAACTTTTGTAATGTACGTAAATGGTGTTACTAAATTTGAATTTGGCGCCATTAGTTGGCAAGTTACGTTGACTTCCGCTCAGAGGGTATATAAACGTCATACCGTTAGCGTCAACACATTCAGTGTTGGTTTGGCTTCAGAAGCGGAGGGTTGTGCGACAGAGGTTTATAGGTAAGCCGACAGTTTCCCATAAGAGAACGTGGATCAAGTATCCTTACACTCGCGGGGACAGCTCGACTAGTCCTCAGTGGACATAGTGTCTTTTAGTGATTATGAATAAAAGTGCTGAAATGCTGAGTACTCATTTGTTGAGCACTCATTTCATTACGCCTTGGAAGGTTTTACTCATCTGTTGAGTAACATTTTTAAGTTATATAATTTTGTATATAGGTTTGTAGATCTTAGTTCATATTTTTGATAGTGATTTTATTAGTGATTAGTTAGTTAAATAATTAAGGGTAATCATTTTTTATTTTACACGAGAGGAACTCGTTTCGCCTTATTTGTATATTTTGTAGGCGATTATTTTTGTATATACTTCGACCTATTTGTATATTTTGGCAGGCGATACATTTTATAAGTATCATTTTGAGTCTCGATCTCAGTTTAGTAACTGAGGGATTCAGTATCAGAAAAGAACACGTGACACTTTCATTTTCAATCAATATATTTAATCAGATGGCATACATACAGAAGGTCATGTATTAAGATCTTATTTTTAATTATATTTCGGTAAATCTGAAACTGAAACAAATTCATTTTAAAAAGTTCACATGTACACAGACTTTCAAAATCACTAAGTATTTTATGCATCATTTAACTTATTCTTTTTGTTTTCAGCAAATCAAATCAATGCAAAAATACAGTCTTTGCTGCAATTATGGTAGAGAACTGGAAAAAAATTAAAAAGAACTATAAAAAGTTATTCATCCATTGGTGACATTATTTTGATGAAAATATGGAGGGAGAAAAGTACCTTAAAATTTCTACATCTATTTATAATCTCATAAGATATGTCTGAAAGTGTGTACAGGAGATTATGATAATACAAAGGTATTTAAATACCCGCAGAGTAATACAAATCCTTGCGTGCGTATAGCCTTAAGAGAAAGATAACTTTCACTTCGAAAGTCATTAGTGAACGTTATCAGGGTTATTAATATTATCTCATATTCAAGGATAGATCTGAGCCAAATATTTTGATTTCTCCAATTTTACGAAAAAGTAATAGAAAATAATTATTTGAAACTTGAAAAACAAAGAAGAAAGACAAGGCGTGAATTAAAAAATAAAAGTGTCGTAAGTAGAAGCAGTCCCCAACTAACTAAAATACTCCACAAATGATACCCAGGCTATATTTCATTCAGTTCCTTAATTAGGTACATGCTATCTCAAACCAAGTGTAAATACTTAGGATCTGCTTTCTCCAATTTTACGAAAAATTAATAGAAAAAAATTATCTGACGCTTGAAAAAGCAAAAGAAGAAAGGCAAGGCATGAATTAAAAATAAAAGTGTCGAAAGTAGAAGCAGTTCCCAACTAAAAATACTCTACAAATGATACATAGGCTATATTTTATTCATTTTCTTTAGTTACATGCTATCTCAAACCAAGTGTAAATACTTAGGGTCTGATTTAAGGCACATTTTCAGATTAAAAACGATAAGCTAATCAGCTAATTCATACTTTAGTTTGTATGAAACACATTCTTAATCATATCTGATTTTTGTATCAAGTTTGATGGTTGTCAACAATTTAGTTAAAAGAACACAAAGTTAGCAATTTTTTAAGCAGTGTCTTTGAATCGAAATCGACAAAACAACCTTGGGTTGAGGTCAGGATACACCCAAAGGTCTAAAGCAATCTTCATGCCATGTACATTTAGAACCTTTTACATTGCTTCTCCATAAATAATGAAATATGAGCTTCAAACATTTTTGGATACCAGTATGATAGGATCTGCACTGAAAGTGGATACAGAAAAGGATAATTAAAGGTGATTCCTCCATCTTCTAAGACTTTGTTTCCGTTAAACAAAAATTCATATTTATAAATAGATCGTCTCGCTGAATTGATAATGTAGGAACCATTTTTCACAATTTGTGCACACTTTTGTTTTTCATCTAGTCTGATTCGAAGTAGGTTTTTTATTGCCTATTTTAAAACTGTTCATGTACCTTCCTCCTCCTACAACAGTACCGAACCTCATACTGTTGACGTTTGTTGTTTACCTTTGGGACAAAAACCACAAATCTGAGTTCATGTGATTATGTTTAATTAAATGTCCGTTTCCTCTAATAACGATATACATGTATTATGCAATTTTTGCAAAACATTACTGCAGGTGCTCCTATAGAAATGTTAAGTATCGCCATTCCTAGTACTTCACTAGGGATGGCAATACTGACCCCTGATACTATGGTGCCATTTTTAATTGTCCAAAAAATCACAATAAACCTGAAATATCCTTTATGATGGGACAAACCTGATCAAATCGATTCTCTACCATTATATGGGGTGGAAACAGCTGATGATGGAGACGTCTGTGGTCTATTGATTTCTTTATTCCATACTTAAACCAAAGTGTTTCAATGCTGACCTAATAATTGATCATATCACATCTCAATCTGAGTGAATTTGAAGAAGAAAATTTTCAACACAGAGCTGAAATTTAATATACTGTAAGTGTACATAAATTGGTGTATTCAAAATTTAGCTCAATCACTGGGTATGGAGTTGCGGCGTAATCATGAATTACCGCTACACATGTCCGTACTGTGTAATACATTTATAAATGATTTCGTAGCGGTATTCATGAATTAGCGCATCGTTGTCCGCGCTAAAGCCGCCAAAATATGAAGCCCGCTTTTTTAAGTACACCTACAGTATCCTGAAAGGAACAATGTTAATTCAAAAGTATTAAACGAATATTGAATATTTTATATATAAAATCCTCAACTTAACAGCATACAGACTAACCTGTCGTCAGTGAAGAAAAAATAAATATATCATGTCTTCAATAAGACGACAGAGAATTGTTCCCCCAAAATTTACGATGCAGAAACAAAAAGTGATTCGGAAAATCTTGCCCGAACTTCAAATGCCAGTAACGATTTCAATCCCCAGCCCGCTTCAAGTTTTTGCTTTTGGATATCTTTTTAACGCCATATCACTATAAAACATTCTTTTCTTAACTTTGTTATTTTTTGAATGCATTGTCATATTCCATTTAACCTTTCATTCCTCGAGCCAACGCCTCAAGATCTATTTGTTTCAAATACTTTGTACTATAATATACCATAGATAACTATGTCTGAACGAACAGAAGTTTTTTTCAAGACGTCTTCATTTTGACACATTCTTTGCATAAAAGCATTAAAAATGAAATTTATGAGTAATAAAAGGGAAACTGTGTTAATGATCCTCACAGAAACTTTTCGGTCTCGGAGGTTTGAATGGTTCAAACGAATATGACAATACTTTAAAATTAACAACTTAATTTTTTGTTGGATTGCAAAGATAAGAAACGAACATTTTATAAAGATTGAGAGGATCGAAGGATGTCAAAAGCGAAAAGTTGAAGCGGGCAGGGGATTTAAATCAACCCATTTTAATTGTAATAAGCGGTCGAAGTTCGAGCAAAATTTTCCGAATCACTTTGTGTGACATTGGACTGAGATTTGTACAGACGTCAGTACAAAAGTTTTAGTCTTGACGAATCTCGCTAAGCATGCATGAGTACAGAAATTAACAGCGAGTACAGCATGGGTACAAAATTTAACAGCGAGTAGAAGTTTACAAGTAATCCTCTATGTTTTAAATCTGCCAAATCAACTTGAATCATGGCAAAATTATGTCTTAGAACTTCTTAAATGAGTCTCGCCATACGTGTACAAACATAGACATCAAGTGTTTCAGCATACTGCTTATCTGATGATCTACTAGTATATGATGACCACGTTTTATGATTTTACTTCGCAAGAACCGATGGAGATTAATTTAGGGTTTGTTATAATTCAAAGCAATGATTTTTATAGACCATGAGTTGGGGTATCCTAATGGATTTCCATAGGACTGTAATGAAAAGAGTGCACTCACTAGAGCTGTAGCCGATATAATTCTTGGTCCCCCTGAAGCTCCCAGCACCAGTTTTACGTGTCCCCCTGCATCCACTACTATGCTTGGGCACATCGAAGATAACGGTCTTTTACCGGGCTTAATGAAGTTGGCCGGGGATGCTGGATATCCAAAATAGCTGACCGTGTTTGGCGTGGAGAAATCGTCCATGTTATTGTTAAAAATAATGCCTGTTCTGCTTCCGACAACTTTTGATCCAAAACTGAATAGAATTAAGGAGGCTCAAAAATGGGAAAGATGAAAGCCAATATTCCAAAAGATATACTGATTTCAAATTGATTAAAAAGAACTTACAATAAATTGATTGTACTTGTGACGGAGACTGCGTCACCATTTGGCGCTAGGACGGATAATTGTGAGGTTCCAGTGTTTGAGGAGTCGTGGTATGTTGGACCATAGTAGATCGCATCCTGTGTAGTACTGTCCGAAATTTTCGATCTAACATACTCAGCATAGGATGATGATGTCATATTATATATCAACTGAAAGAGAAGATGAATAATATTTATATGATATGCACGATATGAGTTCTTGATAACATTGTTTACATGTGTGATAATCAATTTTGACTAAAGGGTTTTTACAATGTACATACATTGCTTATTTTATGGAATGGAATTGGATCTCACCAAATTTATGTTATCTTTAAAACTCTGACTCTCTTTGTCTGGGTCTCCAAGATTACTCCTTTTTGCATAAGCAAATTTCATGGCTTCAACAATTCGGTGCCATGTTAGAATAGATTTTTCTAGGATGGAGACACTGTCAGGCGTAAATCCATATTCTATATAAATAA
This sequence comes from Saccostrea echinata, assembly GCF_033153115.1. Taxonomy (NCBI): domain Eukaryota; kingdom Metazoa; phylum Mollusca; class Bivalvia; order Ostreida; family Ostreidae; genus Saccostrea; species Saccostrea echinata. The sequence goes on from NW_026889803.1 coordinate 20,204,501, forward strand.
ATCATGTTAGTTTTAGATGCATTTGAAAGAGAGTTTATTTTGAATTGAGAAGGAATACAAGAAAATGTAAAATGTTTTCAAAATTTAACACTAGCATACCATTCAAAATTTAGCTTACTATCAGCGATGTTGAGAATCATGGCGTATACTGCACCACTAGATGGTGGCGGCGGAGTGAATATGGTTGAATTGTCCGTCAGTTTTACAACTAATGGTTCCTTTACTATCGCTACGTCGTTTTGTAAGTCTTGTTCTGTTATAATTCCACCTGCAAAAAGGGGGCGGGTATCTTATTTTTGTCTTAAAAGGGTAATACAGCAATACACAGGTTATAGATATTATAGACTCTCAGTATAGTACTGATTACATTGTAAAATCAAGATCTGCAAATTTATTCATACACCTTGTCTTAATACCAAGTGACGGCTTTTGCTTAGACTGAGTACTAACCAGCCTCACGGATATCAGCAACAATGTCTTTAGCCATGGAACCATTGTACATAGTGTGTGGATCATTGGCAATAGCTTCAAATGTTTTGGCCAATCCAGGCATTTTGATTATCTCCCCTTCGGTATATATTTTATTAGTTTCAGGATTTGTAACCATTAGTCTAGTAAACAAAGAGGAGAAGTTACGTCATAAAAATAGGCAAATAGAAAAATCAATTTAGTTCTTGTGGTTGTGATGTAACATCGCTTATCAATTTTTGTTTTTGTTGCTTTAATTAGACTCTTTCTTCCTCCAATGAAACATGTTGCACACTAATTACATACTTTTATACTACATGGTTAGAAACTTTTTAAGATAGCAAATGTTTCAAGTGTGACGTAGAGTATTACTGATAGGTAAATTAAGTAATCAAGATAGTGTTTATTTTAGTGTAGTGTTGTGCAAGAATGCACGTAGAAATCGGACTTTTAGCGTCCATATACAGCAGAAATAAAAATAATAGCTTTTCTGATGTAACTACAAAAGGGCTATTAGATATGCATAACGAAATAAATAAATTTGTAAGATAGACCGAATGTTCTAGTATAGGAAATGACCAGCTAAGAAAAATTGTACCATTCTCTTTCACGAATATACATGGAAGCATGAACTTTAGGGACAAGGAAAACTTGCGAAGTATGGTTGTGCACTGTCATAAACTTACAGTTACCTTAGATTTCTCTGTTTTACAAGAATGTTTGATTCTGTCAATTTAAAGATGGAACTAGCTAAGAGGGAATTAACAGTCCAGCCGTCACGAAGCTTTTTGATGGCCGGCTGAGAGATCCTTCCAGGGAAGTTGTTCCACCAATTTTCCAGACTTCATAAAAACCCTTAATGTTACCAGGTATTCCAATTGCTAATCCTCCTAAATTCAAATAAAAAGAAAATTGATTTAGAAAGAAACATGAGAAACAAGCAAAAACATGCTTCTTGAGTAGCATGAATTTAGATTATGAGAAGTGAAATGCGTATGTCCTATAGTTGTGCTGTCTTTGCATTCAATTATAATGCAATTTATTTTTTTTATAAGATGTACTAAGTACTTTCTTTTGAAGCAGTTTCTCTATGTGTTTTGGCCTCAGTTTAATTTATTAAGCCATAGATATTTTTGAAACATACAATCTGGTAAGAATGAAAGTGTTTCAAAAATTGTGTATTTTTTCCCATTCCTGACCATCAACTTTTGTTTTCTTGATACTTTTAAAGAAGCACAGCACAGTAGTTTTGACGAATTTCATCCTCAAATTGCAAAAAATGCCTCATTTTGTGTCATTGGTTTTCAATTGATACTGTAATCTTTGATTGGTTGTCCTTCACAGACTCTTGCTTAATTCCCTTTGTTGTTAATACATAAGCTATTGTATTTTTCGATGAAAAACAAAGATTGTTCTTACCTACTTCTTTTATACTAATCTTCAATGTTGAACATAATCTTGTAAAATACCCATAATATTAATCCCCTTGCATTAAGGACAACTTTTTATCTGGATTGTTAGGTCATATTCCATATATGCGTCATGGATTTTATTATCCTTTGAACTTGTTAGTTAACTAGGTCACATCATTTCCCAACAGGTGAAATCTCTCACAAGCTTAAATGGATTTCCCTGATCACATCTGTTTCTGTATCAGAATATTGACATCTAGTTTCAGTGAACTTCGTTCTTATGTAAGACAATTAACCAGTTTTCCTTCCTTGGTTTCTTGTATCAGCACTGGTCTATCTATCTAACAGGAATAATGTCTCTGTTCTGCCATTAAAAAAATTCTAAATCTTGTAATCTGTGATCTTTGACTCTTGGAATAATTCTTTTTTTTTTTAGACAAATCTAAACGGTATAATTTTCATGACCATATGTAGTGCTTAAATAGCTCTGCAACAGGTTTTAATCGGATACTACTTAAGATTGTTTCAGTTTACATGTATTTCCTGGTAGGCTAATTTTCTTATAATAAAAATCTTCAACCAAGAAAGAATGAAATGACTTTTACTAATGGTACACGCAAAGTCATCCCGAAAGTTGACCATTTTGCAAATTTTGTAAAAATGAAAACACATTTAGGATTCGGGTTTTCTTTTTTCTATACCTTTCTTCAGATTGAATGATATTATTCTCAAAGGTTGAGCATCTCAAATTTAAAACTTTAAAGATTACCACCAAAGCAAGGTTGGAAGTCATAGTTTAGTTAATTTGTCACTGAAATATTTATATCTTTTTTAGTGTAGTTGTTATTGAATTAGAAATTGAAATGTTGATATATTTAAATTTCTTCAAATGCATCTACATGATTTAGGAGCAATTTTTAAAACATTCCATCCTGTTGCAGATTTTATTCGTTATAATGCCTACCCTTTACCCATTGATCTTGTTGCTCAACAAAAGTTCCATACTGATAGTCCGAGTTCATCTAATTCTCTCTAATTATTTCTACCAATAGAGCTTTCTGCTTTCTTTTGCCGTAGTTTCTTATGTTTGTCTTTATTTTTTGCATTCTTTGTATTACAGCACTTTACAATTTATGATTTATTGATTTGTTCGAGATATCCGAGTCAGCCATCCGAGGAACGACTTCAACTTTTTCTAAAATGTGTCTTAAATCGGAGCTTTTTCTTTCTTTTTTGTTTTTACATGATATTCAGTAGCTGTGCCCGTGTCAATTCTCCCCCCCCCCCCAATAATACTTTCATTTTAAGCAGGTGATTAAAAAAGTAGCAACCCCATTTTGTTGATATATCTTCTTTATTCTGAAAAATCACAAAATTCTGTTTTTTTTGCAGTTATGAGGGGGAAAAAATCGTCACTCTTGGTTGTTGAGTTATCAAACTGACTCCTCCAGTGCTCTAAAAGGAAAAGTTTGAATGATTGGACATTTTCGGGATCAGGAAAGGTTTAATTCGAAAAGAATTCCCGAGTTTCCGTTTTCTCTCACTGAATGAACATAGTCCTCTATTGTCATTATCTTTCATAATTTCTTCGATTCAAAGTTAAAATTATCAATATTTGCCAAAATCGACGTTTCTGCTATCCTGTGATTCAACGGGGGGAAAATTTCTACATCCCTATTATTGTTTACTATAGTATTTTTTGTTGGGGAACTTTCATTTGGTGATTATTTGAAGTGTCGTATATATGTTACTATAAATAATGTTCAATTTCAAGTTCATTAATCTCCCAGCGTCGTTTTAAATATGATTTATGGAAACAATGTAAAATATTACAAAGCACAAAAATCGTAATGATAATAATGTTATAATAAATGTCCAAAAATTGTCCTCACCATTTTTGAAACATAACTCAAAGTCAAAGCTAACACTGTGTTTTACTAACCTTCAATTGAAGATTTATTTTCCTTGACAAACATGTTTTTTGAGGAACTCCCTGGTGCCATTTCACGTGCAATTATTGTATATGCTGTTTTAGTTTCCCTTAAAAATATCATAAGTTTAATTAAAAAAAAAAATCAACAATTCAGGAGTATCTGATCGTTCTCAAATTAAATTTTGTTCCAGAAATACTTGGATGTATCTCACAGTCTCACTATCTTCTTAGAAAGCAAAAAAGGTTTTTCGTTTCGTTCCTGAAAAATTCTTGGACAGAAAAAAATCCTGCAGTACAATTTTAAATATTTATTTTAATAAAAGATTCATATTTTTAAATGCATAAAACTGAGTGGAAATGGAGTAGACAAAATCAGAAACTTTGGACAAAATATATGCAGAGAGCATTCCGGAAACAGGACATTGTAAGTTTATGTAGAATTGACAGAACTGACAAAAGATGAACAGTAACGAAACAGGTATATTTTTGAATAGCTAACCTGTTATAGACAGTCATAAGATGGCCTCCTCCGATACCACAACTATGTATGTTTTCAATGCATTGACAAAGAAGGGTGGCAATAGCAGCATCTACCACGGAACCTTGTTGTCGACCCATTAAATCTCTGCAATAAAGCAGGTGTTGTGACACTAGAATTCGTATTGATATTGAATATGACAGCTTAGAGAGGTCATTCTTAAAGTTATGTCTTTAAAGACTTTTGAAAACTTTTTTTTTTTAGTTTAAAATCATATTATAACCACATTCGGTACATGCACACTTATTTTAATAATAGATTTGAATAATATGAGTAAAAAATGAACATATCTTTCTATTTATCAAAATATCAAATATTTAAGACAGCAAAAACGGGGGCATGGAGCAGGGTAAAATTGAGAAAAATACTTGCTGGGGGATTCAAAATGTTCCTATTGTTTTGTATTAAATTTTTTTTTATTAGAGTTTAATTTCAAGTAGATAGATATTCGTTTATCGTGCCATATCTTCGAGAATGACAAAGCCAGTGAACATATGTCAAAATAAAAGAATATCAACAACATCGCTGTCTCGAGTGATAAACAAAAGTCATGCATTTACATTGAATTCTTGCCACCTTTTGAACTTGCAATATTTGTTTTTAAATATTAAGAATGCTTTTAACATAATTATATTTTTAATACGAAATTTGATATAACCCAACTAAATTCAATAAGTAGGGACGTCAATTTTGATATATATATATATATATATATATATATATATATATATATATATATATATATATATATATATATATATATATATATATATATATATATATATATATATATAAACGTAACTGAATAATTTTTAGCAATATATGGAAATAAAGTGAAAACTGGGGTTATTCATGAGAAATATGATAATATGATGAACATAAGTTTGACTTAGCTAAGACATCGCTATGTTCGTTTTATGTTACGATTTAAGACCTACTTAAGTAGAAAAAAGGCCAGTTATGTTTCGAGCTCTGATCCTTATATACAAAGACCCTGTTAAACTTACACTCCTATATTTGCACAGGTTGCAGTGTCGGATGATATTGCTGCATATCTGTAGTTTCCCTCTATAGATGGGGACAATTCTGGACTCTTTATGTATGTGAGCATGAAACCAATGCCAAGTCCAATAACGACGATGAAGGAAATGACGAGCAGCGAGTCAATGGGAGCTGATTTCCTTTTCGATATTCCTCCAAACCTGTTATGAGTACATTTCAAATGATATTTAGGTGTTCAAAAGGGAATCTCCCCCTTTATCTTTGACTGATCTCTTGGTGATGGTAAAAACTGAATTTTTTGCATAACGTGCTCATCTAATATTCTTGAATACCCCCCCAAAATAATTTAGTGAAAATATTTACCGAGATTTAAGATATTTTGCAGTTTTATAAATTAAAAAAAAAAATCTACATTTCCAAAGCTTTTAATATTTAGGCACTACACAAAAATATTTATAGAGTGCTAATACTTATATGCGGTTTTCTTTTGTTTCCTTAAATACAAAGGATATATCATTTAATTCATTAATAACTCCAACACCGGTGTTTAGTAATCAGCTGCTCTTAAACAGAACTTTTTTGATAAGGAAGTGTAAATCAAACCTTAATCAAAACGGATTTCGAAAACTTAGTAAATGTAGAAAGTTTGCCCTGGTATTATTTTTTCAGGATCAATTTGATCAAGCTAAAAAGTAATGTACCTATAACGTAATTGCAAAAATATTTATGAAATCACCATTGATCAACTAAACTATAAAAATGGTCAATATATGTGATTAAATGAAAGGGTATGGACATATATTTTGTACAATGAAATATGGAGATAACGAAAATATAACGAAAAGTTATCAAGCTCAAAAGTTCATTGAAACAAAACAAACTGGGAGCAAAGCAAACACGGACCTTTAAAAACATCATAGGTGGGATCAGGTGCCATGGAAGAGTAAGCATCCCCTGACGACCGGACTCACCCACCGTGTGCTCGTTGTCGTGATCGAGCAAACAGTAAAATCCTAGACAATTCAGTGTGTAAATAATGGCCTAATAATTTGAATGAAAAACGTCAGTCAGCATCCGACTTCATGATAGATTGTATTTGCTGACATGTTCATTATATTAACTATAGGATTTGCAAAATGTTGACTTTAAAGAGATTGTTGATATCGTTGTCTCCAACGTGTTTGTCAATAATTAGCAAATAATTTGTCAATATTTTTTTTAAAATTGTTCGTACGTGGAACTTTCTTGCAAATCGAATCAACTTGGAGACATACTCCATATACAGGTGATAAGGGAATATTGAATCAATACAGGAGTGAAAATAAATATAAATATTGTTTTATTGATAAAACGTCGTTGATTTATCTAAATGTTGAATTCAAGGTCACAGTAAGCCACTTCTTCTTTTCATTCGGAAGTTTTTAAATACATTCTGCGTCAAATGAATAAAAAAATGCTCAAAATAAGTTTGCTAATAACGGGATGCAATTGTTACCAATTAGAATCCCGACATTGTTGAAAGACCAAGGTCCAAAAAGTACAAAAATGTTGTCAATCATAAACTCAAGCATCTTTTAATACCAGCTTTATTGATATTATCAATCAGAAACTCGAGCATCTTTTTAATATCAACTTCAGAGTACTTGTGTATACAGTCAGAATGTTTTACAAAATAATTTTGGAAATGACAAGGTAAGTAAATTTGCGAGTTCCATTTCTATTGAAAAAAAACTGACTATGGTGTCAAAAAGCCTGGACTTTAATTTATCGCAGGGAGTGAAAAGTCGTACGTTTTGATGTTGTTGATTTTGGTAAAATTTTGTGATTTTAAATTTCCTAGAGGTTCGTTGTAGTTTTTCAAGTATCTATATCTGATTTACACCACTTTGTTAAATATATATTGTTGTTCAGGACTTCTGAAGATTCTCCTTCACTGCTATTAATATTTTATTTAGGTGTAGAGTGCTTGGTAGAAATTTACTGGAACCCCGCTATGCCCCTTTGTATTTGAGGATTTTCAAGTAATATAGGAATCTATAGTATAGGTTTGGTAATTAAAATTCAATTTGATTGTTGGAAATATTAAAATATTAAAACTGACAATTGATTTTGAAGAATTTTCTCGTTAGAAAGGGAGATTTTACTTGCAGAATTAAATCTGAGCTCCTCCGGTGTATATTTAAAAATAATGAGCCTTGCAAACAAAGACAATGTTGTTACCTCCTTTGTCAGCTGGGATCATTATATATTAATCTTGTAATCTATCGAATTCTTTTTTCACTTCTGAATTACTAAAGACAGAAGAGGAAGATGGTTTTCATGTTGCCACTAAATCGCTAAATGCGAGATTTCAATATCTAAATGATACTTAGAATCATTCTGATCAAGTGTCAAGGTCTTCTTTTTCCATTTGGCTCATTGCTTGGTGTAAACTTCCACAGAATTCATGACATTTATGAAATTATGACGCCAGTTGAAAGATCGCGGTTTCCTAAATTTTGGCCTTTTAAAATAAGTGATTTAAGGTCCTCATTATTAGTTATAATTAGATCAACAGAAATGACTTATCCAGCAGGACTATAGTTGTAGGTGGAAGAAGTATATGAATACGTAAGAAGATTATGTTTCCGATGTACAATATCGAGGCACTTTGAGTTTTTGTAATTAAGAAGTTTGAAAGCAATAGATGTATACGACGAAATATTCAGCTGACAAATTCTTTTATATACAGGAATGTTGTGCATTGTCAGACATTAGAAAGAAGAATGTTATCAAACAGACAACGATTAAACAAGATGATAAGTAGTCAAAAAATATACGTATATATTTATTTTAAAGATGTATAATGTGAAGTCTGTCCTTATTTTATCCTTATAATCATCTTTTCTTTCACTGTCATCATCTGAATTGATATTTCATTTATTTTTACCTGTTGCATGAGTTTATTTATTTTGTAACATTTTACCTTGTTCCCATGGCCCATATGTTTAAAATGATGCAAGATAATCAATTTTATTTATCAAACAGCTTGAAAGAGCATGTAACAAGTCTATATGAAGCATTCAAGTTCTATCGAGCTGGTTTTTAGAGTTTTATATGACGAAAAATATATTATGAACAAGACAATTAGTGGGGGAAAAAATCTGAAAAGAAAGTTATCCACGATGAAACCGACATCGTGAAGGAATTCGCCAGACAACCAAAACAGAAATCAAGCAAAATTACACATCTCAGGCTTGTATTTGTCAGTCTTTGGGAGAGGTTACAGGTTTCATAAGTGCACTGTATGGCTATATTTAAGCTTAAAAAAAGAAAGAACGTGAAGAAAAAGGAAAAGAGTTGTTTCACTTGGTGGGTAGTCGGTGCAGTTAGCAGAGAAAATTGCATTTGAGCATGTTGACAACCAAATCATGAACCAAGAACAAGAATTACCAAGATATATACTAGATAAAACGAACATATAACAAATAACTTATGTTACATAACATGCAAAAAAAAACAACAAATCGAATAAACGTAATTTTGGGTTTTTAATATTTTACCAAATAACTAGCTACCCACGTCAGTCGGCTCTAATGTATCCTAAATTGTCCGCTAATTATCCAGCTATACATTTTCTAGAGTCAATTTTCTACCGAGGTATGTTTTCACATATATAAATGTATAAGTGAAGTCTTGTGATTTGAATTTGAAAAAAAAAATCTTTTCCATACCTTGTACTTTTTTATTAAAACCTTTATAAAACCTTTTTTTTTTTATATATAAAACCTTTTATTCATATTTGAAAATCTCTTTATTTTAATGTCATGATCTTGATATTTGAGTGTAGAATATATCTATATGATTATCACATGTTTAAATCACAGGGATGTATATTTCGCATATAAATAAAATTAACAATTATACCAATATCTTCCAAAATGAAAAAAATTAAATCAGATACTTTTATCACCCACCTTTCACTTTCATTGATGCAGAGAAAAGGGGAGATAACCCGGAAACATAGTGAACTAAGTATCGACACTGTATGTGTGGATAACTAAATTCCGACTTTACTCAATCATCACTTTCTTGCAAAATAAGAGGCGAATGAAGATATTAAAGGTCATATGAAACGGTTCATAACAGTAGGATTTTACTTTTTAAACATAAAGACTAGTATGAAAGAATGTCAAATCACGTTTCCTAAAATTTTTTTCGCCTTTGCTTAACTGAAAAATGAAGGCCTAAATTTGTCCACTTAATAAATTTGTTACCCGCTTATCGTTCTTGATTTTGTGTTTTTATGACGTCACAAAGACCCACTGATGTAAATAACGCATTAGATATAGTGTAATTTTACCGTATTTTATTGAGTTAATTTTAGTCATTTATTGGGGATATAAATGTGATTATGATTTTAGATGAGCTACCTGATTCTAAAGTTCAGTTTACTCTATTTGAACTAATCGTTAATTAGGCCAACAACTGAAAACGAGAGCTTTTCATTGTAGGATGATCTTGATGAATACCCCGTTGAAATCAAGATTTTTCTCTTCCAACTATGATTACTTATTTTAAATTAATACTTTAGAAACAAAAATCTTCTTATTTCTGTTTGATACGCATATGATACATGATGTTTTTTTTTTTCATTCCCAGTGAAAGTGTATAATAAACAACAAAAACAGCGTAATTAATTAACATTGACCTAAATCTTCTTACAATAAAAATTTTAATGGGCATGCAAAATCTGTAAAATAAAGTTGTGTCATATATTGAGAGGGAAAAATATCCAGCTCATGAGTACCTCTTTTTTCCCAAATAAACACGGAGACATGAAAGTTCATGATAAACATGGAGCAATGAAAAGTGGGCGTCTTTGAATGCACGCTTGCTGCAATCTGAAACACGAACTTCAAGACTAATGTAAAAAACGATATAGAAATAGGGGTTTATGACGACATCATCGTAATTTTGTTGTCACATTAAAACTGATTTTAAAAAATGGCTCAAAATTATCGGCATCACGAGTATGTACATGTATATACATGCACTGTAATGTTACGGTACTGATACTTCTAAGTTTGGCTGAGCAATTGCAGTTTGAAAATACTCATACACTTCGTGCATAAATTAATCAGTTAAAAAAAATCCATACCCCCATTGTTTGCGCGATTGCACATGACCAATTTTTTAAAATTCTTACAGTTAAACATTTTTTTTAATCAGACTATATACTCTGCGTTTAAATAAATTGATACAAATTTAAACAATTCGGTCTGTAAATATATTCACACAGAAAAGTAAGATTACATAGATAGATAAAAATTATTACGATAACATAGTTACAGTGTTATGTGTATATGTACCGACTTTTTGGTAAGAAAAAAAATACGAGGAGAGAGAGGAAGAGAATCATCGAGACATGGAAAGCCAAAGAGAGAAAAGGGAAAGCGATTGAGAGAGAGGAAAAGGGAGAAAGCGATAGAATCGCTTCATTTCCCATAAATAAATGAAATAATTTATTTGCAGGTTTAGTTTCACTTTCACACACCGCGGTCAATCGAATTCAGCTTTACTTTTAAATTTTAATCAGAAAACAAATCATCAATATTCTTGGTTAGAAATTTATTCAATGGTAAATTATTTGACAGCGTCTATATTTCACTAACTCGAGTACAGACCCCCTCTCTTTGCATTTTCTCTCTCTCTCTCTCTCTGTGTGTCGAGTGAAGTGTCGAAGGACGACAATAAATTACACAGCTAAAACATGCTAAAATCTTGCAAATATGCAATAGGATGTTAAAAGACAAATACTATCTTGTTTGAACATCGTATATTTATGCGCGGTTTTAGCCAAGATGATGATATTTCTTAAAAATTACGCTGCAAAAGACATGATCGGTTGTGTGAATGTTAGTACTGAATGTAGCGACTGGGTCTTACTGACGTCATAAGCAAAGGGAGATAAGCCGCGCTAGTTGAAGTTCATTTTCGCAGTCAAGTAATTTTGATCGACTCTGCTGCCGCTAACTTGCATAAAAAATCCAAAATGTAATTGCAGGCTTTTTAAAGTTTCTCAGATGAACTCATTTCCGTATACAACCCAAAATGCTTAGGACATTGTTTCATATGACCTTTAATAACAGGATAGAGCTTTGATAACTAGTGACGACGCATATTTTGAGACGAGCTCAAATATGCGGTATTAGAAAGACCTAAATATATTTAAAACAAATGCCTTATTTATTTTATAAGTTTTATTCGAGTTGGCAGGTATTGTTCACAGTGGTCTACACAACAGTGGGACAGCCGGCAAACTGGCACATCCTCCAACATCAACAATGAAGTTGTGCCCTCCATGACGGGAAAAGTAGCACGCTGGGTTGACCTCAATCGTGCTACGGACACATTTCAACACAAATTATCTTTAATTATATTAATTATAATTAATTATATCAATTATATTACACAATTTTGCTTTAGATTAACTCTATATGAAATATAATTTTCAAAGTCAACATCACATATATCAACATCAATCATCACATATATCAATATCAACCACAACAAGTCAAGAATACAAATAGTTCAATGGTTAAATTGAAGGTGACAATTTCCTTACACGGGCACCACAGGTGCCCACCCCCACCTGGTGGGGGTAGGCAACTTCAATTTAACCACCCACCGTGGACCCCTACCCTACTCAAAACCCTCAGCACCCCACCCACTGTGAATACCACTTTCTCATTGTCTCCACTAGTCACTGTATCTTCAATACAAGATTGAATCAATTCTTTATTAGCCATCCCTGCTGTATCAAGATAAAAGATCTCCCAAACAAAATTTTTTTTTTACAAATTATGCCAAAATCACATAAAAATCATATCAAACTCACAAATTCATGATTTTGAACTATGATTTACACATGATCCATTAAATGGATCATACAGAAATCATAGATGACGAATAAGGAAGTATGATCCTGATGTGGTTTGTTTCTTGGCTATGAGTCTGCTATGATTTTCTTGCGATTCTGGCATGTGCCATTAACTTAGAAAACAAAGGAACATGAGTTTGAAATGATTTGTTAACTTTAACTGCTAAAAGGTTGTGATTTTGATATGATTTCTTAACTTTGTCTTTAAACTCCATACGAGTTACACATGATTTGCTAACTTCTCTGTTAAGAATCATGAGTTTTATATGATTTGTTAACTTTGTCAGAATTGTTTGTATGATCCTCATATGGTTTGTTAACTTTGTCATCTATGATAGGTGAAAATGCAAGCTTTAAATTTACTCCATCTTGGAGAATCAAACAACATGCATACATTAATAATAGCCATATTTAAAAAAAACGGGAAAATTAAGTTTTAATAATTAAAATTCAAACAGGTAGGTACAAAGTTCACTGAAGGCACAAAATATTTTTAAAATAAAGTCAAATGAAATAACAAATAAATAAATACTATAATTAATAAATAAATTAGCACACTGTTTAAATAACGCAGCATGGTTTTTTAAAAATCTTTGTCTTCATATAATATTTGTGATCCACTCCCAATTTAACTCTAAGACATTAGATTAGGATTGGCTCACTGGTCAGTTTCAGAGTCATAGTGACCTTGTTATGCAATTCCCCTGCTGGGCGGCACGTTGTAG